>NW_015781555.1:0-1166 GCF_001515625.1 Sinocyclocheilus rhinocerous | reverse complement strand
GCAGATGAATGGGTGTGTTAAGTGTTGGGGCCAGCAGCTGGTGAGCTGACAGAGGTAATGCACTCTTTTGTATTTTGAGCTGTGGCAAGCGTGCACACACACACACAGAACGACCCTCTAGTATGTATCTGTAGGTTTTCTTTGTTCGGCTGAACAAAATAAGTGTAGAAGCTCCAGTGGAGCAGCTCAGCTTCCATCAGACAACACATGCACACAAAGATTTGAGAGATAAGGGGATGTATTGCTGCTGCTCAGGTTCAAACACACACAAACCACAATCACACATAAATACAGAGTGATCAGGAGAGGGAGTGGGAGTGCTTCTTTTCAGAGTCCCAGAGTCACATACTACCCCATAAAGACACATAGGTGGTACTCACGGTCAGAGCAATAGTCTCCCTGCCATCCCTCCAGGCATTCCCTGTTGCCGTTCTCATCGCAGGTGTAGTGTCCCAGCGTGTCGTCACGGGGACGGCAGTAATCCGAACATGCCTCGCCGAAGTAAAATTCATCACAGAAAACATGATACGAGTAACGGAGCTCGCTCTGATCGCCAAAATGAACATCCTGAGACCAGTCTTCTCCAATCGCCAATCGCCTTCGTGTTGCTAAACGACTGATCAGGTTGTTCTGATTCTCTGTTGTGGAAAATGAAAGAAAATATTAAGCTTGAAGTAGTAACTGAATATATTAATTAAAAAAAAAAATCTTATGTCTGAATGTCTGTCTTTGCTTTCCATCAGACTGTGTAGCCCACCTGTGTAGTCATGATGCTCTTTGGGAGACTCTGCATTCCATGCCTCAATAATAAGAGAAAATGTCCCCTGAAAAGAACACGATTTTATTCCAGATGTTAGAAACTTCAAATATGTTTTACTCAAACAGAAGAAAACATTCTCCATTGTCTTCCATTGACTTTCACTTATATTTCTTAAGAACTGACAACTCCAGACTGCTGCATGGTCTTGTTTATGGTCTTTTATATGGATTGTTTTAGTTAAAACTTATTGGCACCTGAATAAATAAGCAGTAATGCAAAAATGGTTGTCTTATTAGTCATTTACTCAGATCATCTTACTAAATGAAATTGTTAGCTGAACTTCATCTAGTGTGTAATGAACTTTACCGGCCACTTGAAGTGGAAAGGCACCCGGATGGCTGCGCTG
>NW_015781554.1:0-1166 GCF_001515625.1 Sinocyclocheilus rhinocerous | reverse complement strand
TTTTGTCTACTTTTCCTGTCCTCTTGTGCTCCTTAATCTGCGTCTGTGGCTTTTTCCACCGCAGCTGCTCACAATCACGAGCGACTGAGACCCTCCATCAGCCGACTTCCTCCTCATCCATCGACCTCCTGCTTTTTATGTGTTCGTTTAATAATTGCCTCAAATCGCTTCTCCATCAAGAGTCTGAGGTCCATTATGCACCGAGACCAGTTCTCTGGTTATTTTAGCGGCGCTGAGCATTTTTAGAGCAGGAAGTTTAGTGGGTTTCACACAGTTGCTGGCTGTTGATGAAATACCAGCTTCAGGAAACCTTCCTGTGTGCTGCTGTGTTTGAATAGATCTCTTGTGGATGTCTCTGGAAAGCTGAGTCACTGTAACCTGATGATGGCTAATGAACTATAAAGGAAGTCTGATGGTAAACACCTTCCAAAGTTTCACTATACTTATACAGCACAATACTTAAGCATTGGGAACAGAATCGTTCAGGTGCTTCAAAGAGATTAAGTGCCCCATGAAATTGTTAGATGAGCGTAGTTTTCATGTTAAAACAACAAAACATATCAACATGCTTGTCTGTTTTTCAGAAATGGTGCATTTAACAGTATTTAACTTTAAAATTATACAAAATGTCCCATTAGGTTTTCAGTGTATAGAGAAAGCAAACTTACTGTTAACCACAACAGATTTTACCGTAGAATTCAAACTCCCGGTCAGCAGAACTGAACAGCATTAAACCTGCAGGATTTATAAGCACTCGCTCTCTCACCGGCCTTCAGCCTGAATCAACAGAGAGCGCTGCTTTTCTTAAAACGTTTGTGATGTATCTGGGTTAAATACAGAGAATGCATGCACTGACACGACACCGGCAGCATCTCATTACTACTAAAATAACTCGAACTAAAACTGAAATAAAGCTTAATGAAAGCTATATAGACATACTTAAAAATGACTAAAACTTGAACTAAAATGAAAAGGAAAATGGAAAATACATGCATTGATAATACAGGAAACACTGTAAGAAATGTGCACAAAATATTGTTTCCAAAAAGTGTTTCCTTGTGTGTTTTAAACTTGTGTTTCATAACGTGAACCTGGTTATGCATTGATTTCAGACTTATCGTTTATTATGTAATTTGTTCTTTTGGCTTTGTGTCCAAAAAAAAAAA
>NW_015781553.1:0-1166 GCF_001515625.1 Sinocyclocheilus rhinocerous | reverse complement strand
GCAGCAGAGAGCTTGACTACTCTACTGATTTACATTCAGCCCATATAGCTGGCATTCATCTATGTATCGTTCTTCAAGCACAGTATTAAAATGCAGCGCTGCAAGTCATCAATAACATAAAGAAATTGCTTTTTACACTCTAATGTGGTCTGAACAAATGGGAAACTAAGACAGGTGGCGTCTTATTTGATGCTGATAACACCCAAGGTTAGGGTGCTTTAAAATGTGGTTTAAAACAAACAAACAAACAGCGTCATCCAGTAAAAGAAACAATTTCCCAGACTTTTCATGTGGGAGTGTTTAGACTGCAATTTGCATTTGGAATATGCTGCCTTTTTACACACTTTTCATCATAATGAATAGGAGGTAACTCTCGATATTGCGAATGAACAAACAAGCACATAAGTAAGGGCTTGACTGAGTAGTTAGCATCACAACAGTGCTTGGTTAGTTTAATGGCTAACAAAACCAGTTTACTGTACACTTAACAGTTTACCAACCCATTGATTCAATTATCTGCTCGTAGAGAGTCTTCATTTAACAACTATCTGACCTGGGCAAGAACAGTCAAGAAAGAGGAAGCATAAGATTCAGCAATATATTTTTTTTTTAATAAATTCATACTTTTATTAAGCAAGGATGCATTATGTTCATAAGAAGTGACAGTAAAGGCATTTCTAATGTTACAGATTTATATTTCTAGAAAATGCTGTTCTCTTAAACTTTCTATTCTTTAAAGAATCCTGAAAACAAAAAGTATCATGATTTTCACAAAAATATTAGGCAGAACTGTTCACACTGACTACTTGCTGAATGGACAAACAATTACACAAGTACGTGTTTGAATGAGTAGATAGCATCACAACGGAGCTTGATTATCTGAATGGCTAACAAAAACAGTTTACTTTACACTTAACAGTTTAAGTTGTTAATTGAAAATTAATGTAAAAAACTAGGTCATGTAAAATAAAAATGTCAAACTCCAAACGCCAGGAATATTTACACTTAAATCAAGTAATGGGCTTTGAATCAGGGAAACGAGAATTGTTGAACCAACGTGGTTAGAACAACAGATGTGTGTAACAAAGCAAGTGTATCGAATTAGTCCACTGATGGCGAGCGTAGTAGTAGTAGTAGTAGTAACTTTATTTATCCCCTTGGGGAAA
>NW_015781552.1:0-1164 GCF_001515625.1 Sinocyclocheilus rhinocerous | reverse complement strand
AATATGTTGCGCTATTGATCATTCTGTAGCAGACGTATCCAAATGAAGAGAGATATATATTTGTCACTTCTTTGTAAACTGCTGGCTTACACAACGAGGTTGTTCAGGTCTGCTATTTTGGCTTTCCGCAAATGTATAAATTATTAGGTTGCAGGAGGCACATTTATTATATGTGTTTATTTGCCTGGAGGCTAATAGCTGCTTTTCAGGTGTAGTAGGGCACTGATGAATGCTAGCTAATCGCTAATGTTGGCTGAGGGTTTAGACACCATTTATCACGTCTTTAAGGAATCTGCACATGGGAATATTAACAGCCGCATTGCCGTGACTTAAGTCTCTAAAAAAGCCTTTAAGTGCATTAAAGCAGTGCTTTAGTTTGACATTAGATAATGAAATGAGAAGAGAGTCCAATTAATTCTAACAGCTTAAGAGCGGTTGAATGTAATGCAATGCCAAAATGCCAGACTTTAAATGCTCCAACGCACACTAATGCACTCTCTTAGGGTCAATTTTACCCACCAAGAAAGGTTGGCAAGGGTGTCATTTTACCTCTCTAGATTGGCTGACGCTTTAAATTACAGAGACTTTTGTAGATAAATCAAATCACAATAGCACTTTATAGCACAGCGGTTAACAGTTCGCAGGGGCAAAGAGTCATTGTCAAAATCAAAGTATTTCATTCAAATCAGTTTACACAATAAATTATACCCAGGAGTGTCATGAACCAATATTTTTTTCTGGCTCACTTCATGCCCTAGATGAGATAAAATATGACTTTAAAACAAATCTTAATATAACTTTACATAAAAAACTTTCCCCTTACTTACACTAAAAGAGAAAATTTGTGTAGAAACTATTTTAAATCTGTAACTATTTACGAAATTTACTAGCAGTTTCTATTTACAACTTCAAAAAAAAAAAAAAAAATGAACAGTGAGAAATAATTATATACAATATAACAAATATTATTAAACATTTTTTAAAATCTACACTACCATTCAAAAGTTTAGGGTTGGAAAGATTTTTCAAATTTTTTTTTAAATAAGTCTTTTATGCTCACCAATGCTGCATTATTGTGAAATATTATTACAATTTAAAATAACTATTTTATATTTTAACATATTTTAAAATGTAATTTATTCCTGTGATGGTAAAGCTGAATTT
>NW_015781551.1:0-1166 GCF_001515625.1 Sinocyclocheilus rhinocerous | reverse complement strand
AATCCACACCACTACAGTCCATCAGTTAATGTCTTGTGAAAAGCTGCATGCTTGCAATAAATAACTCCATCATTAGTGGGAAAGTGATCCATTGGTGAGCAAGTGATGTAAATCTGTTTAGATGAAGAAACAAACTCATCTACCTCTTGGATGGTCTGAGGGTGAGTGCATTTTCATTTTTTGGTGAACTATTCCTTTGTTATATCTGCACAAAACAAATGACTGCCAATATGTTCAAAAGAAAGGAAAGTAAGTCTTCTAGGGCTAATCAACATAGATAATAACCCTAGACTTAAGTGTGTAGATGCGAGTCAAACAAAAGGTTTTTGTCTTCGGTTTCCCTAATAATACTAGAAAAGTAAGAGCAGCTGTGTGATTGCTGGCGTATATACAGCAAGAGATACCTAAAGACAAATGTTATTTTGTAGCTGTATGTTCTGGTATGTTTTGACAGTGGAGTCATTGGCAGTGGGCTTGCTGTGTTCTCCAGACACAGGATCCAGGACGCTCTGCTCTACCAGTACTCTCTCAACGGCTACCCATATATGGTAAGCTATGTCTGTGTACTTAATTCTGATTGGTCAATCTGCCCTCAAATGTTTTGTATAATGTCACTAAGCTATAAAATTTATTTATTTATTTTTTTGTCCCAGTTCTCCTAAATAGCGCTGCTAGTTTAATAATAATTGTTTCATACTATTTCATAGTTTCTTTCTTCTCACATAATGTAAACTCAAATTTATATTTCATTTAATTTCAATTTATTTATTTATTTATCTATTAATCTCTATGTACTAAGTCTGCAAATTGGGATTCTGATTAGCCGGTCAAGGTTTATTTTATGATAGTGAGCAGCTGACTGCTTATCACTGTTTGTTAGAGTGTGGCCTTTGTCCATCATTTGAAGAGAGTCTAAGAAAAGCCTTGGCCAAACAAAGCACCAGAATTTAGTATTTATTTACATCATGCTTTATGTTTGTCAGAAGCTTATATTAGTTGTAAAATGTATGTATATATATATATATATATTTCTGTCATGACAATTCTCGGAGGGATTTGGCATGATAATGTACATGACAATGTTAATGTATTTGGTCTTGTTGGAATAGATCTGCTTGCTAGACCGAGACTTGCTACTGCCAATACATCCACAACATGCTGCTGTG
>NW_015781550.1:0-1165 GCF_001515625.1 Sinocyclocheilus rhinocerous | reverse complement strand
GAAAACTTGAAATCGCATCATATGACCCCTTTAAAGAAAACAAGGGAACAGTCATATTTGTAGACCAGAATATCATAGCAACCACCTAGCAACACAATACACTTTCACACAGGCTATCACACTTTTTAAAATAAATGAACTAATTACACATATGCCCTCAATCCAAATGAAAACCATCTTCTACTAGTTTAATTGGTAACATTTATGGTCATTAACTGGTCCAACTGGGTCCAGATGGTTGAACAGCAGGACTACCATATGGTGAGGCTGGGGTCGAGCATGGTCAAGCTGAGTAGGACTGGTAAACCACTTTGGACAAACAACAATCAGCTACCGTTTGCCAAAAATAAAAACACCTAATGCTAGTATGCCTTTTGTTTTTCATCAGGATTTTGCAAATTTCTTCATGGGGCACATAGAGAAGCTATAAAAGAAATATCCACAATTTCAAACAAATGCTGCAACAGGAATCTACAGAAAGAGGAAAAACTAGGTAGACAAACTGAGAGAGAGGTCAATATGAGCATCATGTTCCAATATTAGCCCCTTGATCACATTGCCCTCAACCCCCTCTCATGCAGTCCCTGCATCATGTGATCGCTGCCTCTGACCACACAGCAACATCAATTAGACTCAGTAGCTTTGAGTGATCAATTGGCGGGACAGCCGTGCTTTGCCAGGCCCCATAAATCATCTGGTTTGAGGTGATTTCATTCCTACAGGAGCTGCAGCCTCCAGTGTGTGTTGCATTTCCTGCAGATGTTTCTACAGTAGCAAGTACAGTACAGTAAAGCTAAGAGATAAACAGAGGTCAGGAGAGAGCCAAAGTCAAGTTCACTGCATACAGACAGTGTTTCATACAGTGCACAGTGTGCGGGTTTTACGTACAGAAGCTTGCCATTTATTCACCTAACGCACTGTCCTATTTATAAATGAACACAATTAATAATCTATACTATATTTTTGCTTTATAATTTAATTCATAAATGTAATAATGCCCCCTACATGCAATACATATAGTATATCATATCATAATATAATAATCTTTTCTTTCTTTTTTTAACACATTTAAACAACTTTCTGGTAGTGAGTGCCATAGCTACCAACTCTCACACTTTATTTTGATGTTTCATTATGTTTTGCTATTATTATTATGAAAAAAAAA
>NW_015781549.1:0-1166 GCF_001515625.1 Sinocyclocheilus rhinocerous | reverse complement strand
ATGAAGGGGTATGAATACTTTCGCAAGGCACTGTATGTATTAAAGATGTGAAACATACAAATAATGTTAATAAAGTCTCATAGTCTCAAAAACAAAAATCAATAGATTTGACCAAATTTCACAGTCATAAATGCAAGTTTAGACACCAATTAACATTGGTAAATGGCATGAATTTTATTATCAGTGTGCTTTATAAACAAACTGAACTGAACTAAGAAAGCTATAAATTTTTCTAGTTGTTTTATTTTTGTATACTTAATTGTATAATGTACAATATTTGCATTTAAACGAAATGTTTATTGTTTATTTGTTTATCAATATACATATACATATACATATTATTATTATTATTAATGGAATATTCCTTTATTCCTCATTGTTTGTTTGTTTATTTATTTAAAATGTATTTTTATGTTTTTTGATGTAAAAATATTGCATGACTATATAAACATGTATAAAATATATGCATGATTATAGCAAAACAATGAGAACTTGCAGCTATAATTAATTTTTTAATAATTTGCTGTGTGCTGTTTTTTAATTTAGTTTGATTGATACCCCGACTATTGATTTGATCTATAAATCTATAGAGTAAGTAACATTTTTACCACTAACTTTTGTCATAAATAGCAACGAGTTAAATGTTAATTTTGAAAAAAATTTTATAACGTCTTGGTATTTGGTAGGCTATGTAAGTACTCGAACTGACATGAACAAAACTACTCTTATTAAGAAGTTAAGAACATTACATATTAAAGATACCTGCAAATTTAATTTCTAATTTGTCCATCTAAAACGGTATTAGATCATAGTGCAGGTGTCCTTGAGTTTTCTCTGCTCTGCAGCGCCGCCTGCAGCTGATGAGAGTAATGCGCCGCTGCATGGTCACTGAGGGCAAAGCAGCACAGCATCAGCTCATCTGACCGGGGTTATTATTGACCAAATCCCTCACCCCTGCTGAGAAAGCTGGGAACCATCGATTCATGGCAGGTGACTGATGAGCTTTAGTGCTGAGTGCGTGTTGAGAGAGAGATGATTTGATATATTATGAACTATCGTTACATTGGATTGAAATCTGATACATTCGGAACACGATTAGCCAAGTCTAAAAACAAGATATACTGACCATCAAATATAGCAGTCCATTAATCAATTAACGTGCGGAA
>NW_015781548.1:0-1166 GCF_001515625.1 Sinocyclocheilus rhinocerous | reverse complement strand
AAAAATTAAAATTGTGTCATCATTTACTCACCCTCATGTCATTCCAAACCTGTCTGACTTACTTTTTTCTGTGGAACCTAAAAGAAGATATTTTGAGAAATGTTGATAACCAAACAGTTCTGATGTCCATTTACTTTTATTGTATGGACAGTAAAAACACTGAAACATTTATCAAAACACCTTTCTATGTTTCACAGAACATATAGAACAGGTCAAACAGGTTTACAACAACGTAAGGGTGAGTAATTAATGTCAGGATTTTCATATTTGGGTTAAGATGGTATGACCAGCTGGTAGCGGATTTGTTGCTGCTATGACCAGTTTAGACCATCTACCATATTCCAGTATACAGCTGCTAGCCTGGGGTGCGTTTTCCAAAAGCAACTATGGTCGCAAGTTCCATTACCAATAGAGTTCAAAGGAACTTGGGAAACTAACCCCTAAACTGTATTTTCCAACTCGGTAATCAACTAGTTGCACTTCAGTTGCACCTCAAATACTGTATGTCACTGTAGCTGCATATCCATAGTTTTGCACTATTATTTATAACCTGAAATTACACACAAGTCAAAACAAAGTGAACCCAGAGCATCGTGTTATAAGCAAACTGCCCTGAAGCTAATCAGCCGTTACCCTGAGGCAAACTGAAACTGTAAGCGAGTGGGACATGACTGTTTTGCGCCGTGATGAATTTGACAGTAGAGATACACACACATTCGTTTCTCACCTGCATTTCCTCTGCTAACACAGCATTGTACTTGCCTCCACTGCGTATTGAGGTAAACCTCTACCTGTAGTTTAGTTCTGGACACTAATTGATGAGAAGTCATGCATACGTAACAAACACACGCTCTTGCTTCCATAGATGTGCATGTGTTGTGTGTGTGCATAAGCACAAGGTTGTGTGAGAGCAAATGCATCTGTGTGAGTTTGTACGTGTTTACTCAAAGCTGCAGCTGTGTGTAGGGAGAGAGAGAGGGCTCTTATGTGTTTTCGTGCGGCCCATTTCCCACCACAGCCTGAGGCTGTGTCACACAGCTCCCAAACTCTCGCAGATCAGCAAGGCCAAACATATCATTACAGCAGAATCACACTCTCTGTTTGTATCCTGTTGTTTTTGCCGGCACATACCTCAAACACCTCTGATTCTTCTGGCTGGGCAGATG
>NW_015781547.1:0-1158 GCF_001515625.1 Sinocyclocheilus rhinocerous | reverse complement strand
CTTGCACACTCCACACCGACACACACACACACACACACACACACATACACACACCCTTTCACAAAGAACAACAGGGCAACAAGTAGACGAGCAGCTGCTCCCCTAGATCGGATTACAGATAAGGACGGCATTTTAAGGCATGGGCAAGTTACGCTGAACCCTCTGATGGTTTAATGGGCCGTTAAGAGAATATGTGAATCTAAATGCTGTATCGACGTCAGTTTAAGTGTGTTTTATTTCACCAGGCAACTTGACAAGATCCTGCTAACACTGCCCTACATGGAGAAGCACTTTGCCTGTTTTAGAGTATGATCTTCAAAACTGTCTAAACCAAAATATAGATGCTTTGAAGAAATGCCTTTAAAAAAAAAACATTTCTAAAAACTTTCAGGAACACATTTGTGTCTAATCTGCATAACATTCAAATATATTTATCAAATCTTCCTAGATAACAGAGTGAGGAGGATGGCTACTACACTGACACGTCCAGATCGCTGACAGCCATGCAAAAAGCTCTTTATATACATGGTAGGTGGAAGACTGCACATTGGACACACAAAAGAGACAGAGACATGTTAAAAAGAGGCAAGATTGAAGCGTCTCTCTCTCTCTTCCTTCCGTGGACCCAACCCATGTCAAACCTGTACAACCTGCTACTGCAGTTTATGAGAATCCCAACCCCCTTTCTTCAAGGAGTATCATTTAAATTTACTGCATTTTTTCCTCTTACTTACGAAAGCCGGAGGCCAACTATTATTTTCTTTCTTTCTTGTTTTTTCGTGATGTTGACATAAAAAAAATAGTTGCTTTTGCTCATAACAAACGGAAACGAAAACAATTAGTTTTTATTATTATTATTTATTATTGTATTCGTTTTCAGGTTGATGTTGAAATCACGGAAAAACAACTGTTTTACTATTTTGACGCCACAAGAAAGCAATCATTTCAACAATCAAACAATCAATTCTAATATGGATAGTGATGAGAAAAGAAATTATACAGCAACGAAGGGAGAAATTGGAATGTTGCAAGCTGGATTTGAACTCCCATTTCCCACATGAGCACCAAGGCTCAATATGTTAAGGAAATAACCAGGTATCTTTATGAATAAAGGTGCCACAACACTAGAGAAAGATCTGACAGAATCCATTTGGAATG
>NW_015781546.1:0-1166 GCF_001515625.1 Sinocyclocheilus rhinocerous | reverse complement strand
CTGTATATGAGTACATATTCACACAATGGCAGTAAATTATTAATAATTTATTGATTCTTGGTTAATGGCCACAAAACTTGCAGGTAAACAAATAAAATATTTCAAGTATTTTTTTTTATCATTTATTTTTTAATTTTACATGTTTAAGATTTAATTAATTATTAGTTTTTCGCCAACTCACGAATCTTGCGTAGTTCCTTCACAAATCCCAGTTTCGAAACCCTACATTATTTAAAAGTAATCAAAAAGCAGCCAAAGTAGAATAGATTACCTATAAAAAGTGTAATCTAAAAGATTACATTACTAACTACGTCATGTTATTTGTACTCAGTAATGGACTACAATCTGTAAGTAATCTCACTAACACTGTGTTTTTATGTTTGTTAGAATATTGTTTTGTTAGCATAGCAACATGCTAACACCGGATTCTAGTCTCTCGTGTGCTAGTCTGCATGAAATAGGAGTTGCGACCGACTTCAGAATTGTGACGTATTTCTGAATATGAATTATAGAATATGTTTTGCAAATTGTATGAGCCACTTTTATGGTGTTTATATCATTTTTCAAGTTTGACAGTCTCTGGTCACCATTCACTTTCATTGCACGGGAAAGAGCAGCATGAACACTATGCTAAACATAGTTTTCATAAAAATAGAAACTCATATGGAACAACACTTGAGTAAATGATGACAGTATTTTCATTTTAGGTTGAACTATTATATATATATTAACACATCGACTTGAGCAGCTTGTGGTTTGGACCGTTTGTGATTTTGTACTTACACAGATTTACCTTACTGTGAAACACAACACCCTCAATAAATGCTACTGCCCAACCACAGACATATGATCATATTAGATTATTGGAGGAAAGAGCATAATGACAAAAAGAGTGAGAGAAAGAGTTAAAGACCTATGCAGAGCGACAGAGACAGAGTGAGTCTGGTTTTTAAATGAGTCTGGTTTTGTGGTTTTAAAATGCGATTAACCTTCGAAAAATGAACAGTTTTATTTAAAATGACAGTGAACTGAAGTTCACTCCCAGTAGAAGAAAAAAATAGCAAAACAGATTAAGGAAAATAAAGAGAACACAGAGAGCCAGTGCTGAAGAATTCGTTCCATTGGACATATAAGCTTTGGAGCCAAGATGAGACAGCTGAAAAAAA
>NW_015781545.1:0-1166 GCF_001515625.1 Sinocyclocheilus rhinocerous | reverse complement strand
ACACACACACACACGTACATATACATGTACACACATATAATGATAGTTATGTTTGTTCAATGTTTGCTCAATAGAACTCAGTGGAAAGCGGTTGACATATTAAATAACCACACAGTAATACCTATTTTTTTTAATTAAATTTAAATGAAAGGAAACTATTTATTTTATTGTATTATTTTGTTCTTGTATTTGAAAGTTGATGAATGCAAACCAAAAAACAAGGAATTCATAACAAAAGAATGATATATCTGGGATCAGTGAATGAGAACTTCAAATTTAATGTGAAAAGTGTGAAGAATATAAATATAAAAAGAAAATAAATATTAAAAGGCTTAAATCAATACAACTAATATTATGAAATATAAAAATTCTGACTCCAAATACTGACTGAATGAGTCTCAAAGCTGTTGTAAAATATTCTCTTGCACCACTCCATGTTTCTTAATTTCTCTCATGAATAAAAAAAAGCAGCTCTAATAGTTGTGCAAATTTATCTGTTGTTGCATAAACAGTACAGCAAATTCTCTACAGGTTGACACATTTGTAACCGTTGCAGGGTACAGAATATTCCATCAGCCCTGTGAGAAGTCACATTTGTTAGAGTTCACACAAACTACAATGTAATTGTTCTAAGGTACCTGAGAGTCCACTGAAAAGTTGGCTATAGGAGCAAGTTTGTTCAATAAAGGCTGAATGTAGTTTTGAACGGCACCCTCGATATCCCAGTGAAGACTGTGCGACTTTGGGTCTGGGTTGAGCAGACTGAATGTGATCTCGTAGCCTAAAAGGTGGAGAAATTAGATTAAGAAAATTAAATGAGTATGCTATTGAGAAAACAAGCCAAAATGAGGGAGAATACTCACCAGGACTGGATTTGATGGCCCTCATGCTGTCAGCCATACTCTCCTTAGTCACTTTGGTCATGCGGACACGGTTGCTCAGAGCAGCTACGATATCCTGGTGACTGAAGGACATGGTGCTTACCACCTGCTCCACTTCCACGTCCAGATTTGATAGGACTTCCTTCAGACTCCAAGAACTTCTAAAGGGAGGGGAACGTAGCAGCGCAGTGCGCCGTTGCCCTACGTACACTTTTACATCCTGAAAGTAAACAGCCAGAATGAGCGTCAGAAGGGATTTCAGTATGGATTTTTTTGAAAAAAAAA
>NW_015781544.1:0-1166 GCF_001515625.1 Sinocyclocheilus rhinocerous | reverse complement strand
TAAAAACAAATCCAAAATATTAATAAATACTGTAGTAGTTTATAAGTAATATTAAAATAACACTGGCACAGACAACCTCTGGTCACTGTCCACTTTCATTATATTAATGGTGTTCAACATAGGTTTGTTATTCAAGAAGTGGTAAACGATGACCATTTTTATTTAAGCTGTTTATTTGAAAGGTATTTAATCTGTTACATCTCACAATAATGGCCCTCTCTGCTTCATACAAACATACTCAACCATATTCTAAAACTGCAAATGATGCACATGCAAGCTGAACAAGAGTTTTTCCAGAGATTGATTTGATGTTGCTCATGATTTAGAATTAGGATCTTCAGTGAATATGGTCTTTCTGGTAAAACTTGAGTTTAAAACACTCATCCAGAGTTTTTTTTGTCTTCAAAGCTGCTTCTCCTATCATCCACCTCTTCATCTCCGTTTTCTCCATTATCTTCCACTAGTTCATTTCTCCCTCTCTCCCTCTCTCTCTCTCTCTCTCTCTTCCTGGCATTCCAGAGCCAGAGGGGGAAAGATAAGAGACTGCTGTGGAATTTTAAAATACACACAAACAGATAACGAAAATTATTCTTGCTTCCCAGTGCATATGCAAAAAATATGTCCCACGTTCTTATTGTCAATGCCAACTTTCATATTGCAGTGTATTATAAAAGCTGCGGTTCTGTTCATTTGTTTTGTGTATGTGCTTTAATCCTAGCCTCTATCTGATAGGTTTTATGGACCGGGAAATATAACTCTGGAGCAACAGTTTCTCACTTGTCTCTTGTGTTTAAGAAATTAACAGCTACAGATTCTGTACTTATAGAAATGCTTAATGTGCCGATAGGTTGCTTTGAAGTCTTTTTTCATTATTTTCTGATTGTGTTTTAACAGGGCTTTGCCACGTAAGACTACACCCCGTACACCGCGTATCATCTCTGATTCAGAGATCCAGGGCTCCAAAGACGCCGTTATACAAGATCTGGAGAGAAAACTACGCTTCAAAGAGGAAAGACTCAGCAATGGACAGCAGGTATGTTTGTGAGAGGTCTTATGTTTGTATTACTAAAAAATTACAGTACATCATTAATAGTACTACCACACTAGCCTTACTAGCATTGCCATCTTGAATATAATGTAGTCTAACCAATAACACATGCAGTCAT
>NW_015781543.1:0-1165 GCF_001515625.1 Sinocyclocheilus rhinocerous | reverse complement strand
CCCACCCACCCCTACCTGTCCACACTCACACACACACACACACACAACACACACACACACCATGATTTAACGCATCAGTAAATTCCAACAAAGATACTCACTCGGTTCTTGACACTGCAGGACATGCCTCCACAAATCTGACCCACACTCATAGAAACACTTTCAATATCAGTTGAAAAACACCCTTTCCAGTAAGTTCCTCCTCTAAAGGAGGGGCGAAAAAGGTGAACAAATACCTATTAGCTTGCCAGCTGATTCAGAGCAGTTCTATAAACCACTATTGACCAGGAACAGGAGACTTCCTCAAAAGAAAAAAAAGAAGAAGAAAAAGTAGCATAAGCCCTACAGACTGTAGAAAACATAATACAGTGCTGTGATTGGATCTGCCATCTGCTGCACGGGAGGGGCTGGCTGAATAAGCAAAGCTGTGATTGGCTGCTGGAGATCATGTGACCGGATAGCTGCACACATTCTGCGTGTAGGTACACGCAGCTGCCAGTCAGCAGGTTTAAAAAAATAAATAAATAACAAGCTAAGGTTGAGTTAAGGTACAGAAGGAACAGATAGATCTTTGAGAGGATAGGATGAGGGAAAGAATACAGAGGCAGAGGAAGAAAGTAAGCATGAAAAATTCATAAAATTAATTACAAGATGGGAAAAAAAACTAACTAAAGCTGCATGCTTTTCTCAGCCTGTCCTGGTTTCCTCCATTGATACGGAGCAGGTGGGCATGTCTAGCGCATTCAATACACTCAGAGCTCCTCTTCAGGCCTTTTTTTGTAGTTTTCAGATCATTAGAAAAGCAAATATTTCACATACTCTAATTAAAAACACATTATGCTTTCCTAATGACAGCCAATGGGAGGACACCCCTGTTTGTCAAATTAATTTAAATTTTTTTTAAACTAATTTAAAATATATTTTTAATTGCAATAAACAATACTTGCAACAACAACAATAATAATAACAACTTTATACATGTGAGGAGTACAGGTTAAAAAAATGTCACAAAAAATCATAAGGTCTTTATTTTAATTATTTTAATTACACCTCTCCGAGATCATACATGTAAGTACATGTGGCCTTGATGTGGCTCTTACCCGCTGAAGGGTGTGGCGAAGAATCGTCCCCTCTAAGGCATGAATCCACTTCTCCCGCTCATCTG
>NW_015781542.1:0-1166 GCF_001515625.1 Sinocyclocheilus rhinocerous | reverse complement strand
AGCTTTTATTTTGATATTTTCACTTTTCATTTTTATAATTTTTTTAATATTTCTGTTTGGCTTCAGTTTTTTATTTTAGTTAGTTTATTACTTTAACTTTAGCTCATTTTATTTTAGTTCTAATTTTCATTCACCTTTTTTTTTTTTTTTAAAGTTTAGTTCAATTTTCATCCAATATTTACATTTTCTTCTATTTCAGCTTCATTTCAAATAACAAAAACACTTTTTAACAGTTTTAGTTAACAATACCAACACTGGTCAACATGAAATAAAAATGGACCCTATTTACTTTTTCGTAACACGTTCTAGGTCTTATTCTGAACGATTCTTCTATCTATGTTGTTCAAACGAAATAATGAATCATTTTTCAGCAAAATTTAATCACTTTAATAACAAAAAACATAAAGTTTGTTCTCCAATAATCTGAAAAAAAAAAATATTATTAGTGAATTTACGTAGGGAAATTACGTACTTTTGCCTTTATTTTTATTGCATTTTTTAAAATAATTAATCCATTAAAAATTATTAAGCTAACTTTACAGCTCTGTTTGTGAATATGAAAATGTCCCTAACATTTTTCAAAAGACTGGAGCCATTGAATGAAACTGTAATCTGATGTGTTTTTCAAAGTGTCACGGCCTATGCCTGTAACCTGTACATCAAGGTAAAGTAAGGTTTTTCTTTCTTTGTTAGTTAGTTGTCATTTAGCAGATAGTTTTCCTCTGAAGTGATTTACGGTAAACTAACTCGGGTGCCTTGCTCAAGGGCACGATTGTGATTGTCATCTGTGCTCCTGAGCCGCTCCGTACAGCAATCAAACCCGCAACGTTAAGAAAACACAGAACAGATATTTCATCATGGGCCTGCGCAGCATCAAATATCACAGTGTTTTTGTGAAGCCTTTAATAATTTTATGCATTTCACCAGTGGAACCAACCACATTCCCAACTGTGTTTAATTTAAGACTGTGTCGAGATGCAGATGCAGGCATGGCTGTAAAAAAAAATAAATACATGTGTATGTGTGTGTGTGTGTATGTGTTGCATCTTTCCATTGTGTTTCCTGAAAGTCATATCTGGACGCGAGCCAGTCTAAACGAGGCACATTAGCACACGTAATGCCATCGCGTTCAGCGCCTTATAAAATCTTCAAATTCCACTCTACAC
>NW_015781541.1:0-1165 GCF_001515625.1 Sinocyclocheilus rhinocerous | reverse complement strand
TGTCTTTGTACATACATATGCACAGATGTAAGTGTATATTTATGTACGTATATGTATAACGTACAAGTGTGCAAATGTGTTAACCCTGCTTGTTTATGGAGCCAGAGTGACTCTAGACATTTTAGTGTACTGTTTTAAAAGAAAAAAAGATCAAGGCGTAAATGATGAGCAAGAATACTTAAATACTATACAAGTGTTGAAATTCCCAGCATAGTGGGATTCTGGTCAGGGATCAAAACCAAAATGTAAAGGTTTGAACATCTCATCTGCTCTACATGAACAATAAAAATATGCATTCACTCGGTTTGCTTCACTCACAAAAAAAAAAGACAGAAATCATCTTTATCCTGAATGTCTCAGTGAGTAGGAGACCAATTTACAGCACTAGAAATTGCTGGTGCAATGCTACCACTTTCTACCAGTATGTTCATATGGCGGTTGTATCCAAGGATGTTACCACACATAACCAGTAATAATTTAAGAATGAACCACTGAAGAGCTCATATCGGTCAGACATTTCAGTGTCTATTGTGGTTGCGGGCTTGCGGGCTTGCGGCCTTGGTTGCATCAGTGGGACCGCTTCATTTCTTCCCCATTGTCGTTTTATGCCAAATCTGACAAAACCGATGCCTCAGCTCTGGGAAAGTGTCCTTGTCGATATTTATTAGATCATACAACAGCGTACCTTATTCATTTGGTCTCTGGTTATCAGTCATGAATCATGCATAATTCCTAAAGCTTCACTCGTACATGGATCTGACTGGTCAAACGTTGTTGGCTTTGTATAAAAATGGATACATGTTGAGCAGAACACAATCTGTTAAAGGTTGCTTGGGAGGAGTTTTGTTGTTTGCTTACAGTGACTATGGAATGTGATTTCTTTCGGTTTGTTTTGTTCATTTACTTTGAAATGAGCTGTAAGGGGACCCGGCAGTGAGTGACTGACTCGGTAGGACTCAGAATGAACTAATGCTGCCTCTTTTCTCGTTACCCTATCAGGGAGACCAGCATTCACTCTTGGTTTTTAACTGTTATTGTATTAACAATAGAAGATGTATTAATGAATGCCACCTGTACTATATTTGATGATGATAGTATTTGACATTTATAGGGCTAAAGTGTTTCAGCATGGAGAGGGATGGAACCTTCAAGTGTAGTTTATTAT
>NW_015781540.1:0-1165 GCF_001515625.1 Sinocyclocheilus rhinocerous | reverse complement strand
GACTTAAGTCTAGCTGGTTTGCAGACTGAGAAATTGATTATTCAAAGAAATGTGTTAACACAGAGCATAAAGTCACTAGACAGTAAAATAAAGGACCAATTGCTGAAAAACATGGAGTCAGGCTGCACAAATAAATAAAAAGTGTTACAAAAAGATTTAACAGATTTAGTTCAAACAAGCTGTAGAAACGTTTTCTAATAGGTCCATATTTTAATTATAGGTTAAGGTTTAGATTATGTGTATGATGGGTAGGCCTATTAAGATTTCTGTAAGCTTGAATGAATGAAAAGAGAAAAATGAAGACTAAATTGTGGAAAACATGGATATGGTTAACCAATATTAAAAATAAAACTGAAATAAAAAATAAAACAGATGTTAAATAGTTCAACTATAAAAAGCAGATAAAAATGACAATCATATTACTGAAATTCAAATGAAAATGGAAAAATAATACTATAAATACTGTATAATCTAATATAAATATAACTAAAATTACACATATAATAAATAATAATGTGCTGAAAAGTGCAAGTAGCACACTTAATTATTTTTGTTCTTTGTGCATAATGACAGTCTTAACTGGATGTCTTAGGTTTATTCATCCCTAATAATAAGCAAGTTACATGCATTAGTTTCAGTTTTAAGATACTTTATTGGCATGACAAATATTTGTACACTCATGCTGCAAAATTGTTTAACGCTGCTGCATGAAGATAAAACAATGCATATGAATGTATAAATGGTAACAGAGGACTATATATGGAGCCAAGAGCACTTACTTCTTTTTTTCCTTCGGGTTAACTTTTGTATTTATTGAACTTAAAGCCACGATAATTCATTTATTAATGTTGTTATTTTGCTAGTCAATTTCAATATCAAAAAACAACTAATAATAATAATAATTTTAAATAATTTACAAAGAATCTTTCAAACATACAAATAAATAATCTTAAGATTGGAGCTTAATCTGCAATGAGCACAACATTTATTTATTTGTATTTATTTTTTAAACTTAAAGCAATTATTTGAATTTGTAGCTATATTGCACAGGTAATAAACAATGCAATAATTCATTGATGAACGCAACTCATGCTCCATTCTTTTGTACACAGCAGGGGGCGACAGAGAATAACTTACAGCACACAACCTGACGTCCAGTATTGAT
>NW_015781539.1:0-1162 GCF_001515625.1 Sinocyclocheilus rhinocerous | reverse complement strand
GTCTCAGACTCCGCCTCCTCCTCATCCACCTCATGAATAGTGGGCGTGACATCTGACGGGGGCATGGACGTCTTCTTTTTCTTCCTCTTTTTCTTTCGCCGGCGGTCCATACTGAGCACCCTCTTGCGGAAACGCTGCGGGGGGAGATGGGTGGACAGGGGGTGGTGGGTGTGATGAAACGTATGCCGGTGATCTATGAGTAAAGAGGCATAGAGATTCAAATCCTGTTCACTTAACCAACTACAACTATAGCAATAATAACTATCAACTATGTTTTAATAATCAATCATTGGAATAGGGAAGTCCTCTTTTTACAACTATACAGATTACCACACATTATCTACATCGTTGGAATCACTCCCAGAACATTTTTTTCCGGCTGATGAACGCTAAAAACATTGATAGCCAATCAGAATCCACTTGAATTTAACGGCCTTGTCTAAAGGATGACTGCGGACTAATTAGAGACTAACAGCTATGTAGGAAATCGTATAGCTGCCTGGGACAATGGTCAGTTATACAATTTAGCACCAATATATAAACATATCTGACCGCAGAATGGCAACCATTGATCAGACCATCAATAAGAATCAAGTATTCCAGAGAGATGTGATATAAGCAACGATAAAGTCTTTTAAAAGGTCACAGATAATAAGGCTGCCATAGAAACATCCCCTCAAGTGCTAGCATTAGTTAGTTCCTCTCACTCAAACATATCTGTTACCAGATATCTCCTATTTCACAGGCTTAAATATTGCATGTTATTTTCAGAATGTACATAATATAAACAAGCACTACATTGATGAATAAATATGACTTTTTTTCAATATTAAAATACTTTATACACTACCGTTTAACAGTTTGAGTTAGTAATAAAAAAAATAAATTAATACTTTTATTCAGTAAGGATGCATGGAATTGATCAGAAGTAACAGTAAAGACTATTATTTTGACAGTAAAGTGAAATTAAAGATTTCTATTTCAAATAAATACAATTATTTTGAACTTTCTATTTATCAAATAATCCTGAGAAAAAATAAATATTAAGCAGCACAACTGTTTTCAACATTAAAAATAATAAGAAGCGTTCATTGAGTACTAAATCAGCATATTAAAATGATTTCTAAAGCATCATGTGACACTGAAGACTGGAGTAATGATG
>NW_015781538.1:0-1156 GCF_001515625.1 Sinocyclocheilus rhinocerous | reverse complement strand
AGTTTTAGCTTTATTTAACAATAGCAACATTGCTATAGCTGAATAATTTTTAATATTTACTTTTAATTATATAGATAGATAGATAGATAGATAGATAGATAGATTTATTCTTAATAGAAGGCAGAGACTTTAAACTTAATTCAAAGTAAATATTTTCCACATATTTGAATAATTTATTTTGGCTTTAGTGCAATAAATATATAAAAGTCCATTTAATGTTGCAAATATAATTTTCTCTTCATAACACATGTTTCTGTTTTTACAGGAAGGAGTCTCAGAATGAAAAAACACTGGTAATACCATGGTAGTATGCACTGAGAGGCCTGGAACTTTGTGAGGCCTCGGCTTGTGTAAATGTGTGAGTGAATGAGTGAGTAGGTGAGAGACCTGGTATGTTTCCATTGGTTTATTTTCCATGTTGAGGTCCCAGACTTTAACGGTGAGGTAATCTCTAGTGAGCAGGTAGCGGCCGCTATGACTGAACTTCACGTCTGACACTGAGGAAACGATCTCGGAGAAGAACGATCGGCGGGATGGATCCACTGCCTCTTCAAACACTAATAGAGATTGCACATACACACATGGTATTACAATATAAAAACACTTAGTTTAATATAAAGTGTTAGGACATCAATACTACAACAAGTAAACCACCTCACATTAAATACTGACAATGGTAAATTGGGTTCCAAATCTGAAAGTTTTAGTGATTTAAGATACATTTTATTTAACCGAAAAACCCAGACTTTTGAAAAGACTTGTATTGTGGGTGTTTTAGTGGATATGTTCCTGAATCAACATCCTTGTACGACTTGGAACAACACTCTGATTTCAGGGGTAGTTAATGGTTATGGTTGACAGGAATGTTGTTTCAAGACCAACAAAGAATGTTCATCCAGGAAAACGTCCTGCTTGGCGGTATCATCTTGTATTGCATGCGTATGCGTGGCTCACGTTTGGCATGTTGGTCACAGAGTGCGCGAGCTCTCATGTCACAGAGGCGAGTGGTTCCTGTGCTGCTGCTGAAGGCCAGCAGGTGGCAGTGGTGAGGGTGAAACTCGGCCACTGTGATCACCTCACTGAGGTCTTCCATGTTTTCTGGCTTCAAATCCACAATATCTGAGAGAAATTCACTGAGGAAACCTAACACTCTGAG
>NW_015781537.1:0-1162 GCF_001515625.1 Sinocyclocheilus rhinocerous | reverse complement strand
CAGGACAGTGTTGGCCAGAGGCTCAGTTACCTGAAGATTGCAGATTACAGTCTAGTGTGCGAATTATACAGTGAATTTCAGGGGGGGCCGATATATTGTTGAAGTGCGCCTATAGCGAAACCCGTACTCGAGCTGATTTTTGGTCGCGATTTATCGCCAAGTGAAATTCGCGCTCTAGCTTTAGCTATAAAACGTTTAGTTCATCCCTGTTTAAACAAATGCTTGTAGTTAAAAAGAAAATGTACTTTTTAACACATTCGAAATTTGTTTCCTTTATGAGAATTCAAATTCGGAAACGACCCCCATAACTCAGCCCATCTCTCTCACACATCTTCACACTTCAGATCAGTCGTTAAAATCTATAAAATTACTTGGAAGACATCACAGAAAGCGCCACTCATACAGCAGCCGCAGCGTTATAATGTAAATGATCCCGCTCAGGTAACCGTGCCAGGTAAGCGCACCTTGAGGTGATTGTTAACGTGAATGAGGATACTTTGATAACCGTACATCAAAGGACATCGGATCTTCCTTCATAGTCTCACAGAACTGGATGTTACTTGATAGACATTTAGAAATCAATACCCAACCACAATGCCGCATTGCAACTCACCTGTGGACGCAACGAGAGCCGCGAAACAACACGGAAAAATATTTGTCCTGGAAATAGGATGATCCTCTCGGCGCTCATCTTTTAAACGATCGCACTTCCTAATAAAAGCTTTGATTTGCATTGATTGGTATTCCCAAAGAGAGGTGTCAACCGCTCATGACCAGCCCTTCAACATAAACTCAGTGTGAAACCGGCAGGTGTGGATGTGGGTCGGACTCTCATTCCGTCGCTGACTCTTACTTTTATTTTCGCAGCCATCCGATCTATTCGCGGACAGGTGAGGTCTGCTATTCTGTAGACAGGCGTGACTGTATTTTCACTTTAATTGCCTTAATGTTTGCTCTAAAGTTCCGGATTTGTCAGTCTTAAAGGAAAGTTGTGTCTGCTTGAACACGCAGCAGTTTTCTGTAGTTCAGGTGAAGAGGTGCTTCATTGGTCTGCAAGAATGGGTTTATGTGAGCTACTCTTGAGGACTTTAACTGCACTGTCTGTTCTCTGTCAAGCTATTGGTGAGTAGAAGTCTATCTATCTATCTATCTATCTATCTAT
>NW_015781536.1:0-1165 GCF_001515625.1 Sinocyclocheilus rhinocerous | reverse complement strand
GGGATTTGAATGAGTAACAGAATTAAAATCAATTGTGTACAAAAGGGGAGCCAACCACACAGATATCTCTGTGCCATAATGTAACTTTAATAACCAATTCAGTATGAATACAAACTAAAAGTGCATTTTACTTGAATTTTTTTTTTTATGGATTCTATATTGAAGATTGCTTAGGTCGTATAAACAGATGTTTTGCATCACTATATAGGACTCTGAAGAACCGCATCTCTCATCTGTCCGCACTATAGGCAGATGGACATACAGGAGATTAAGAGTATGGAACGCAATGAGCTTATTGTTTTTAAAAAGAATGAGAACAGGAATGAAGCTACACTATGTAACTTAATAAAATAAAACATAAATAACTGCACACGTCTTGCGGAAGAGCATTGTTGTGGCTGTGCTTCGGCTCTGCGCGGATGAATGTGCTGTTGTAGGCTACACAGTACACCTAAATCTAAAAAATGTCATCTCAGTCTTATTCTATTGTTCTGAGTAATTGGAAACACTGCTGTTAGAGAGCAGCTGCATGGCTGTCCATCACTTCAATCAAATATCTTACCTGTTGGCTATGAAGGTCATTAAATGAATCACCTCTGAAAAGCCGAGCCCATGTTGATTCGGGTTTTATTACAGACTCTTGTCGTATTTCTCTTTTTGCTTGTAGACTCATAGTCTACAAGACTCAAGACGTGTAGACTTTCGAAACATTTGTTTCGAGCCAATGATTCGCAGCACGTATCAAACTGCCAGAGTTAAGTGATTTCAGGCTTCTTTACGTCATAACTGTTTTGAAATGTTATGTTAATTGCGAAGTTTTGAAAAGGCCCATTTCTCTCATCACTAGTCCATGGTCAATATTTGTGAAAATTAACTTTTAGCTACATATAACTCATACACCATACATGCCCCAAAGTAGGAGCTACTTCTCTCCGTTTACAGATATGACGTAACACGTACGGAGGAACGAATGACGTATGTATGCAATTGCCCTGCAATATATATATTCATTGGTTTATGAAAGTGTTTCTAGGTAAAGTAAAAACAGTTTGGAAGATGTATTATTTTTGCAATCTCTCATTAATGTCCTTTTTTGCTATTTTTTTCATCAAAATAGTACACATTTAAAGGGGTCATATGATGTGATTTCAAGTTTTCCTTTCTC
>NW_015781535.1:0-1165 GCF_001515625.1 Sinocyclocheilus rhinocerous | reverse complement strand
CTGTTTTCATGTTTATTAATGTTTGTTCATGTAATGCAGGGATTCTCAAACACTTTTGTCAGCCAAACCACTTGAAATAAAATATTTACTTGAAATATCTCTGAGGAAGTTAATATTCCAATCATTTAAAATATCTTTTTATATTAAACAATGCCCTCGAGATGTGTGGAGATGAGATTTCACACGGACTCCTACTTCTAAAAGAAGCATCAACTGTTTCACGTGGACCACATTTAAAATATCATGTGAACAGCCTCACCAATTTGACTGCTTATGATGCATACTTTTGCATTGTATTGAACTCATTTCAGTTTTATAATTTAAACACCTGATTACATTTCATGCATTTAATCAGATATTTTTTTGGGTGACACATGTGATGTGATGGTCAAAATTCCTGATGATTTTATTTCACCTCACTAAACTGACATTGTAATTACACTAATAGTAAACCAGTATGTACAGTACATCCAATAAATACATTCCAATAAGTTATTTTGTCTGTATACCAAAATGAATGGTTTATTCTCATAATTCTCATCATTTGTGACTGGAATGGACACCAAATTAGTTTCCACCATTCACACAGGCTGCAGAGTAGAAAAGGAAAACAAACAAACAAATAGGGCTAAACCCAAAAGCGACCACACACAGTCCGTCGACACGGAACGACACCTTTTACAACCAAATACTGCTTAACAGTAACTCGACTCTACTCGGACATACAGTGCAGCTCATGCCTCTGCCTTGGAAAATGCTCAGGTTCCTCCGTTTCAGTGCTTCTACACCAAAATCTGGTAGTTAGAAACTTCACTTGAGAAGTTGGTCTGTACAACAAATCTTCAATGCCAATAAACTCTCCACATAGAACGGAACAGAAAAATGTCATCCATTAAACAGCACTAAACCAGTCCATCCCACTTTATAATCCTGTCCGCCTTCTTTTCAGGATACTGGAACTGTGGATATTAAAAAAGCGACAAAGACCAGGTTCTCGTCCTATATCTATAACATGTTTTTTCCTGTTTGAAGAAACAAAAAAAGGGAGATTGGATCTCTGTGCATCCTGTTTTTAAACAGCAAAACAGAAAGAAACATGCCACCGACAGCAAGAGAACTGAATTGGTCAGCCTGCTTCACCAAATTTAATGTTCTTTTTTTTTTT
>NW_015781534.1:0-1162 GCF_001515625.1 Sinocyclocheilus rhinocerous | reverse complement strand
CTTCCTCTCCTCCTCTCCACACAAGCAGGGCTTTGTTTCCCCCCTCCAAACCTCCAACCTTTCAGAGCCCTGCCTGACCAGGACCCAAGTCTGCCAGGCTACTACGGACATCTGCCCACCCCATCCACCCCAATACCGCAGCGCACGACTGGCTGGTGACACAGAACAGACATGCCGGCTGCTAGATTGTAAGATGTAGAAAGAGAAAAAGACAGGATGAAGAGGGAGGGATAATGTGACCTTATTAATACCATCCAAATTTAAGTTTAATATGTTTTCCTGTAGATATGTGAACACATTTCTTATAAAGTGGGTATTAAATTAGGATTATTCTCTCATCTACACTCAGGTTTTGGTATAAACTGATAAAATTAGGTTACCTAAAGTCATAAGATACATGGTGTACAGTTTAAGACCACGTTTGTGCCAAATAAAGGCAATATGCTCATCTTTATTAATTAAACAGTTCAACTTTGAGTAATACGCTTCACCAAATAAGTTTAACCAATGTAGTGTGCTTATTAGAAACTATAAGGGTTACACTATATACTTATACTATAAGGGATAGTTCACCCAAAAAAATATTTACTCACCCTTCATGCTGTTCCAAACCTGTATGAATTTACTTCTTCTGTTGAACAACAAAATAATATATTTTGAAGAACGCTGGTAACCAAATAGTTGCTGGTAGCCATTGACTTCCATAGTATTTTTTTCCATACTCTAGAAGTCAAGGGCTACCAGCAACTGTTTGAGTAAATGATGGCAGAGTCTTCATTTTTGGGTGAACTATCCCTTTAATAGAGCCTGATAAGTCATGTACAGAGGGAGCTTTTATTTTCTTAAAGTGCTGAGTAAAGAGTTAATCTTGCTATTCTGGGAGCAAGAAGAGTTGTGTTCTATCTAAGAGATAAGGGCCCTCACTGGGATGCAGGAAGCAGAGAGGAATTTGCTGCCAGATATCTTTGTGTTTTTCAAAATGCTTTCAAGCACTTTTTGCCCTCTCCTCATCTCTTCCCACCCCTCCTCAATCTCTCTCTCTCTCTCTACTCTGGACTCTCACTCTTTCTCTGCTTATTGAGCTTTTCCTGCCTTGGCAACCCACAGTCAACTGGTGCATCCTCTTCCTGAGGTGGAGTCTCCTTTTCCAGACACACACACA
>NW_015781533.1:0-1164 GCF_001515625.1 Sinocyclocheilus rhinocerous | reverse complement strand
TTTTTTTTTTTTTCAATAAATATTTTGACTCCAAAAATTTGGGGGTTATATTATACCTTTTTAAATATTAAGAATATTAACAAACATGCTTCACTGATCACTCTTTAAGAAATTATAATAAAAAGATAATATAAATTTCAGCCTTTTCATGGCACTTTTTCTTCATTCCTTCGATTTTTACCTGATGTCCTTCAAAATATACCGAATACATTTTAATTCAGAAACTTAAAACATGCTCATCTCAAAAAGGCATATTCAAGTAATTGTCTGAATGAAAGGCATTTTTAAATAAATGTACTTTTGAATAAATCAATAGATCCAGACAGAAAAATTAGCATCAAATATTTGACTAAAAACAAGCACCATATAAAAGTCTCAGATTTATAGAAGAGCTGCTAGTGGCTATTATCTGGTCCCACACTGACTCCAGACCTGTAGTTTAACCTTCTAACCGTGAGAGACTAAGACTGTGTGGGTGTGGAGGAAAATGCCTAAAGTGGTGAAACAGAGTGTTATAGGGTTTGAATGACGGGCGTCTTGTTAGAAGTCAAGAGTTGAGGAGAGCTGTTATTAACAGACTATAATGAAGTATCAAACGATATTAGCGATGAGGTTAGCAGGTTGCAGATCCTGCCAGGCATGGTAAATTGCTTCTTGTGTGAAGTATATTAGCGCTAATGGACTAATTAGAAAGTTTGGGGGGCTGGTGGGGGGTATAGTTTTTAGTTTGATAACGAGACGAAGCTTCACACATGCCCCGAAACATTTGGCTGCCGTCACCCCTGCAAAAGCTGCAAATGCTACATGCAGCTCAACTCTAATAGATAATGAAAGACTGTGTTCTGATTATATACACATACACTAATGTTCAAAAGTTTTGGGGTCGGTAAGATTTCAATGTTTTTGTTTTTAATGTTTATGAAAAGGCTCCATTAATTTAATCAAAAATACAGTAAAACAGTTATATTTAGAAATATTGTTTTAATTTAAAATAGCTGTTTTGTATTTTAACATATTTTAAAAAGTAAATTATTTCTGTGATGGCAAAGATGAATTTTCAGCAGCCATTATCGCAGTCTGTGTCACATGATCCTTCAGAAATCATTGTTGTTTGGTGCTCAAGAACGTCTCAGGTTACGTATGTAACCATGGTTCCTCGAGGGA
>NW_015781532.1:0-1165 GCF_001515625.1 Sinocyclocheilus rhinocerous | reverse complement strand
GCTTCTGATTTTTTTTACATCACAGGTGTACAATTGATTTGAGCATGTCGTTGAAGGTCATGCATAAACGTTATTCCTCGCTTCTGTTTTCATTAAGTGACCATGCATTTCCTCTTCACGTCAATGCATTTACCGCGTGTCGAAGATGAAGCTTGTCGTTAAGGGCTCTCTAGGGTTGTTTCGACAGTTCTCCTGCTTGCTTGCATTCCCCCTGTGCTTCCTTTCCTAGATCCGTTCTTGACAGGTGTCGATGGGGCGGGCGGGACGGAAAAGGAGCTTTTTGGAATGCCACTCAGGTTTTCAATTGGCATTTTAAAGTCGGCGCCTGACTCACCAAGACGACCGAGTGTCTCTGCAATTCCTCTGGAAAGCGGGAGCTGAATAAAGCTACGGAACGGAATCTGCAGTGAGAGGGAGGAGAGGATGATGGATGGGGCTGTTAGATACAGTAATTGTGCTCAGGTAATTTCCCCTCCCTTCCCATAATACCCCTGATACCTTCTCCATTTCCACGGCAGGAGAAACTATCAGCAATGCATTTTGCAGGCTGAGCAGGGCTCTTATGCTAGCTGCGAGGAGATGACTATTTAGTTTGCCTAGCGACTTTTACTGTGCCTGACCTCTGATTTGTAGCCCTAGACGTTGATATCATTACAATTCAAGAAAGAGCCAGTAGAGTCCAAAAGAGCAAAACAGCATTGCTCGCTCAATCAAGTGTACTCATAACAATCTCATTAATATTGTTGTAATTAGCATTGCGATTTTATGTAGTCTCTGTTGTTTATGGACATGCACCTCGCACACCCTTATTTCATTACATGGGATTACTCAAGGATTATGCTTATGTTTACTGCAATTTATGAAAGTATTTCTGTACAAGCTTACCAGATTTTCCGCATGTAAAAAAAAAAAAAAATCATATAAACTCAGAATATGAACACAACACACAAAACATTGATTTTCAATAGAACAAAAAAAACATTATAAATAAAATAATGCTTAACATGCAGTTTTAGTCCATTGTTTATATTCTTTACTTGTCTGTTTGTAGTATGTATAATTAATTAAGTTTATACTTAATTTTATCTTTTATTATTACTGTCTTAGTGCATTAGGCCATATTAACCATTTAACAATGTTACAAGATTTTTTTTTTTTTTTTTGG
>NW_015781531.1:0-1165 GCF_001515625.1 Sinocyclocheilus rhinocerous | reverse complement strand
TATTGTAATGGATTAGACACAGACTCATCAGTCAACAAGTCAGCACAAAATCCTACAGGGTATCATCACGGGACACCGCTGGAGCTTTCAAAGACCCACACCTGAATCAAACAGAGGAACGGCTCTGATGAAAACCGAGAATGCTGGAGGGTTGCCAAATCTCACGTATTCATGCCATGCACTGAAGCCTCGTGAACAGCTCATTCTCTGTTTATTCACTCATAAACAATGCCTTCCATACGCATTTTTCTCGTTTAAATATAGCGACACGTAATTAATCTTGGGAATGTGAAAGTCTGTGCAAACATTTGCTCTAGAGGTCATTAATTTTTTTCTATCTCACTGTACATAAACAATCAGAAAGAGGGAGGTATGCCAGCGAGGATTGTGGGAGCTGAGAATGAAAAACCAGTGAAAGAATTTGAATTATTTATGGAGCAAGAGTGATGTTTTATAAGAGGGAGCTGAAATGTTTAAATGGAATGTTTAAACTCTCATTAACGGATGTATTTTGAGAGAGAAGATGATGCCGATCAAATTAAAAAACATTGCCTTGAGTTATAGTTTGCAGACAGTAGAGGTCTGGCCCAGCAACACATTTTCCTTCATTTAATTAAATGTGTGACTCAGAGGAATCAGACTCATTGAACGGTTCTTACTCTCCATCAAAAAACAAAAGCACAGCATTTAATAAACTCTTTCTCTCTGAGGCGCAAAATGCATGTCTGTCTGTCTGGTTTGCAGGCCTCTAATAGAGCCGTAATCCTCCTCTCTTTGAGAGGTAGCAGGTTCCCAAGCGGCTCTGCCTCTGTTTCGGTCTTGTCTCAACCTGCAACCACGGCAGGTCCACTTGAGCAGGGCAGGATGAGGAGTTCTCAGCATTCCAAAGGGTCAGAGAACTGGAAGAACCAATCAAAGAGCCGAACACAACACCAGCAGCTCCTGCACAGGAAGAGAAGATAAAGCAGCACTGGGCACTCCATGCTGAACGAGCTGTTTAAAGAGCTTGTAAGAAAAGCATATTTGTTTTGTGCTCTGAAAGGCTGCCATCTCCAAAAAGGGATCAAGTCGGGATATTAAGAGTTCACTCTGGCAGGCTTAAAATGGGCTTGACATTAAATTTGACCCCTTTTACTTTCTTAAAGCATATTCTTTAAGAAAGCAA
>NW_015781530.1:0-1165 GCF_001515625.1 Sinocyclocheilus rhinocerous | reverse complement strand
AAAGAGCATCTCCTTTTGCATTTTACAGAACTAAAAAAACTGCTTTAAAATCATGAGGATGAATAAATGATGACAGAAGTTTAATTTCTACAGTTGCTATTGGATAATTCTGCCATCATTTGTTCAAAACGTGGTCTCAAATTAGGTCTTTCAGCAGACACGTCTGAACGAGATTGTTGTTGATGGAGTATTGACAGAAATCAGAGGCTCAGAAACAGCTGGTGTCTCTGAGTGAAGTATGTGTGTTGGGTTATTATCCCAGCCGTCATTATCTGCTGTCTGTATGTCTCTCACCTGCCTCAACTACAGCAACAGAGCTCAGCAACAGCTTCAAATACAGCCTATGTATGTATATAAACAGTACATCCTATCAGCCCATCGCAGCAGCTATAAAACATCCCAGCATTCTGCTCTATATTAGCCAAAGACATGATATAAAGATGGCTTTCATCTCTGTGTTTTGACTTGAGGGAGGTCTTGAGCGTCTTCCAGGTTTGTTGAGCTCCTCAGGAGTTCAGAGTTGCTTAATTGTCTTTGTTTACGCTGTAAAACTCAGTCACTGAGACTTTAAAACCTCTAAAAGCAGAGCGTGACGCTCATGAAAACACTCCAGTCACACTTATAAATGTCTGAATGTCAGTGCATAAGAACATATCAAAACGAGTGTGATTTTATTGAAAAGAGAGATGCAAAAAGAGCTTACAAGCAAAACATTTAACAAAAGGAGTTTAATAGTTTTAAAAATAGTTTTGAAAATGCACACACATCTCTCAAATAAAGTCAACAGTTCTTCAAAGTTCACTCATGATTTCTAGTCCAAGCCGGACGTTGTTGGCAGGTTTGCTGTTGTCTTTGTGATCGCTCGTCGCCGTCGTCGCTGTGCGGCTCGTTTTTATTATGTTTTATTATGAGTAATGTTGGACTGGAAGGATTCGGTTGGTTTTGGTTTGTTCACGTCTCCAAATAACAGCTTGATCTGATTCATTCAGACACATACACTCCCTCAGCCATGATTACTGCCATATGTGTGTGTGTTTCAGCTGCAGACTTGATATATATAGCTGAGGAAAACAAATATGCAAAATATTTGCTAACAGAAAAACAAAACTCTGTGAACCTTTAAACAGATTTATGAGTTTGGGTGTGTTTTAGGGCTGGGTGATAT
>NW_015781529.1:0-1165 GCF_001515625.1 Sinocyclocheilus rhinocerous | reverse complement strand
ATGTAAACAGTTGCATTACTCTAGTTGCTATACACTAGCAGTTCAATATTTGCATAGAATGTGATTTTAATAATTTCTGAGCTCATGTCTTAATTAAAAATAGGTGGGAAAGACCAATTACAGTGCCAGTGCAGTTAGTAGATGCATTGATTTGTTCATCATATTTATCTTATGATCCATGAGATTGAAAATACAGAACACACACAATCTTTGCATTTGTATTCAACTATGGAAATGTTGTTCAGATTAGTCTAAGAGCTGTCCTTCTATATTCAAGGTGAGATGTTGGCATCCTAAATGAGCCTTTTGTAGCCCCATTTGATCCTCAAGGTGACTTTGATATGGGGTTGTCAGGAGACCAAGTTGTCCCATATCTCGGTTACCTCTTGGACCAGGATTTCAGAGTTCTTGCTGAGGTTCCTCAATAGACAATCTCTCAATGGTGTGGATGGCATAGGTCCTCAGTTTACAGCAACACTATCATGCTAAACTGCTGTCTGTTAGTAGTTGTGTGTAAGAGTGTATTACATAGCTTTCAAGGAACATGACCCTCCTTTGCCCTTTGTCTCTGAGTGGGCATGGGAACATAACATTACATCACTGGCCCAAAATTAGACGGGTGCCGAGTAACCACTGGAGGAGGCTTCTGTTTGCTTTTTTATTTTGTGTTGGCAAAAGTCTCTCTGCATGAAAGTGACAGTGTTTCAGCCAAACCAAAATTTGTCACAGCAGGTGTCAGTTGTCAGGGTTTTGAAGGCTAGCAGGCATTTTTTTATTTACATATCTATTTTGCACACTTGGCCTTACTCAAAGATTTTGCTGTGCGTATAGCCTGATATGGAATTGAGTGTGTATTATTTGGTATCGTATTTGCAGTGAAACAAGCAATATGTAAGAAAATGGGTCAATTTTGACTTCATTTAGACTTTATCCTTAAGCTCCATTTAGAGTCATCAATGCTTCTTTTCCTGTCGCTTAAATGTTGGTCAGCATTGTTTTCTCTCCTGTGGAATAATGTAAGCATGTTTGCTCTTGTGTTCTTCCAGATTGTGTTCTTAATCATAGGAATCAGTGCTAGATCTCCAGCCTGATTTTGGCTGTCATGAGTTTAAATAGAGTTTGATTGTATTTATTTAATCTGTCTGCAGAGGCCCAGAACTATTGT
>NW_015781528.1:0-1164 GCF_001515625.1 Sinocyclocheilus rhinocerous | reverse complement strand
TTATGATTAGTGCTTATTTTTTAAATTCTTTTTGGTGTTTTTTTTAATTTTTATCTTTTGATGATTTTTTAAAATTTTATTGTATTTATTTTTAAAAATGTGGTCAATGGTATCTGATTTTAGTTGGCATGAAAATGCAAGTGTTTACACTTTAGATATTGATTAGATGTGTTTTGTATAGGGTTGCAAAGGGGTAGAAAATTTCCGGTAAATTTATTTTAAATCCCTGGAATATTAAAAAAAAAATCCTGGAAAGTTTCCCAAATTTCTGGAATATTCCCAAAATTTACTGGAAATTTTCCACCTTTTTGCAACCCTAGTTTTGTACAAGTTGAAGTGCACTATAGTAAAAACTTATTTACAGCTTGACAACGTCACTTGCATTTGCACCATTTTGACTGATTTATTAGAAATAGGCCTAGTCATATTCTTTCACTGTTAATGCAATATCTTGTGGCATTTTCATCATATTTTTGTCAAAAGAACAATTAAAATGAATTATCATTACGATGCATAGATTTCATGACAGAAACCCTTTGTTAACGAACATGTTCACCAGTCATTTTTGTTGATGAGAACAATGACTCGTTTCCCTCAAGATTTATCAAAACTGGCTCGAGCTTGCCTTGGGAGTTACGATTGAAGATCTCTTGATCATCATATACCAGGACATTCAGAAGATTGAGAATTCCTCCTTGAGCAGTTGTTAGTGTCAGAGATGCGGGACTGTATTGCTGTGCCTGGTGAACGGACCTCACTGATGTGGAGAAGAGGGGCTTTGATCAAGTGTGGTTCGGCACTGAGTGCTTTCGGCCCTTTCCTCCCTTGACTGCTATATAACTGTACGCATACACAGAGAGAGAGAGATGAGATGAGAGATCTGTTCTGGTCCCATACTCTCTGATTCAGCTTGTCCTGCTCTGGTGCTCCGCAGTTGCAGACGGATTCCTCCGGGAACGCTCGGCGCAATAAAGAACAAAAGAGCCGAGCAGAGTTATCGCACTGCTGCGTCTGGGCCAGGCAAAATCGCATGTATTTTTAATGTGCTGCAAATAAGAAATACAGCCTAGATTTCTCTCTCTCTCTCTCTCTCTCTCTCTGTCTCAGTGGCTAATAAAGAGTCTTATCATTACCCACAAGACTTGGTTCAATTTAACGCCGAGC
>NW_015781527.1:0-1164 GCF_001515625.1 Sinocyclocheilus rhinocerous | reverse complement strand
AAGGAAAAATTTAAATCGCATCATATGACCCCTTTAAATAATCTATTTACTATATACTCAAATTATGTGGCTTGTTGAGGAAAGATGTACTTTTGCTCTTCTAAGCAATCAAATTTGTAATTTCTGCCTGATGGGTGATAAAATGGCAGAAAATCCCATAGTTTTGCGGAATATAATAGAGACTTGATGGGGTTGGTTTGTTTTGATTTGGGCCACATGCAACAACCCAGACATCACAAAGGACATCCTGACTTGAACAACCTGAACTGAAATTGAGCAGCCACTGCGATGCGATGATTAAAATTTCAGCTGTACAGTAAGTACATGTGTTGCAAGGTATATAGCATGTGTCTCAGTAGTTCTGAGAAGTGAGAGTCAAGTTCATATCTGCCCTTGAGCGTAGTACAAACCTTTTGCACATTTGTTTTTCTTTTTAGGTTTGACTGAATGCTGCATAGGCAACAGAAGGTCTCTCTACACCCCATTAGTGAATGTCTAATCTACTTTTAAAAAATTCACTTTGTACAAACTGGGCCCCCTAAACCATTAATCGGACCCATTTACTGCTTATTCCACTGCTGCAATGACGGCTCTTTGACTGCGTCCTTTCATTTTGCTTCCCATTCACTGATTCTCCCACTTTTGTGAGCAAGCTGAGAATTCTCACACAGTCTACTCCATAATACCCAGTGACATAAGAGGAACCTGTGAAATGCATCACCCACCAACGCTTATGTAAACAAAACTGGATAAGAGCCCTCTTTTTTGCTATGTATCTATTTCTTTCTCCCCATCAACCACTTCTTTACTGAACATTATACATGCATGCCAAAGCTTCCATAAGTCCCATAATTCATGCATGTCAGCGCTCCCCCACACAGACATTAAAAGAACCATCCTTTTTGCAAGACAACACCTCAGGTGTCAACTTAATATAGTGAAGAATATATCATACGTTGACATTTATATGGGCAAATATGTGAAACAGGGCATTAAAGACACCAAACGTATCTTCAATAACATTACTAAGGCTAAGTTCACAGCACAGAATGGAGAATATTTATTCCCATAAAACCTTTGTAGGTTCAAGGTATTTATCTACATGCCAATATTTCATTATTTTGCTTTTGTTCCAGACCCAGACTTTTAGTCTTTGACTGTGAA
>NW_015781526.1:0-1165 GCF_001515625.1 Sinocyclocheilus rhinocerous | reverse complement strand
CGAAGAGATGACCATCAACGGCAAAGCCATCGTCACGCAGAGAGATAAGCTTGGAACCAATGGAGTCATTCACTACGTCAATGAACTCCTCATACCTGACTCAGGTTTGATCTTTAGGAGATCTTAGGGCCAGATTTACTAAACAGGGCAAATTAGCATAAGAGCGCCAATGGGAGTGGAAAGTTTTATGGCTGATCTACTAACAATGCGCACATTAAAGAACACAAACACAGCCAGATCATTTCCATAATGACCCACGCAGTCTACTAAGACCAGCACAAACTAAGACAAGCTTTAAATTATGGCACAAATACCAGTAAATTGACTAGCACAAATCTTAATAAATCATGTTGCGTGATTCATTTAGATACTCTCTTCCCAGAAATGTAGAGTCTGGAAGGGACACTCCTACAAATGCATATGCAATAAGTCAGCCAAACAATAACTGTGTCCATGCCCTTTCAACACTAATTTTTCACTGTGTGCCTTTCGTAAGTCCTGGCAATAGTTTTTTAATGCCAAAAGAGGGTTTGCGCTAGCGCAAACTGTTAGTAAATCTGGCCTAAATGTCAAGATACTAGTTTTTTCATCAATAAAAAAATTAATAAAAAATGCAATTCATGCATACAATGATTTGATGACAGATATTCTATTATATTTTTATATATATTTAATTTCTGAATTAATTCATACTGATATTTGGGGGGCATAAAATCAGATAATTGGACCTATTTATTATTTTATGATGATGTATAATAATGCAAAAAAGCATAATGATATTTATGAATTAGCAATACGTGATATTTGTACATTTAAATATTTAAATTTCAGGTTTTGCTGAAAATGGAATTAATGTTTATATTAATATATTAATATTAATATCAACTAAATATATTAATTACACAATTTTAATGCACTCAGCGGAGGCAACAGCTTTGCGTTGGGTGGTTCTTTGCCTTCAAGTCATGCATTAAAATCGTTTAATGCACAGCTAGCAGTGCATTATCCCTTATATAGAATTATATATTTGTAATTGACATTTTAACTATAAAATTAATGCTTTACTGTGTTTTTTTTTTTAGCCAAGACCCTCCTGGAGCTTGCAGAGGGATCAGTTGTTACAGCCTCCAAGCTTTTTAAAGATGCCGGTCTTACTGATCATCTC
>NW_015781525.1:0-1164 GCF_001515625.1 Sinocyclocheilus rhinocerous | reverse complement strand
ACTCCCTCACTTACTCACTCACTCACTTCTCATTTATCCTTATTATTAAAGTAACATGTATAGTGTAAACACCATGGCAAATTAAAGTAACATGTATAGTGTAAACACCATGGCAAATGCATATATATCAAAGTAACTGTTAAATGTTACTTAATTGATAATACCATATTTTGACCAAGATTTTTTCTTTTTTTTCTTTGGGTAGCTTCCAAAGTACAGTATTTTTTTGTGATATTTAATATGACATGGTAAATTACCACAGATTTCTGGACATGTTCTATAGTAAAATATCATGTTTTACCATCCCAAAAATCTATTAATTATATAACAAAATGTATTAAGTATTCAACAATTAGGCATACCATTTTTCCAGAGACGGTTTGGCTGAAATCAATAATTGACATTTCTAATTTGATCAGTCCCACCAAGTCATGCTTTCAACGAATCATTTACTTTAAACTGAAAATTCAGTTACCATCAATTGTGCCTTAAATTGCTCAAAACATTATATAATTTTTTTTTCCAGTTTTATCATTGTATATGTGACCATTCATAAGCTTGGGTTTGGAAAGATTGTGTAATGTTTTTGAAAGAAATATCTTGCTTCTTTGCATTTATTAGATAAAAATACAGTAAAACAGTAATATTGTGTAATATTGCTAAAGTTTAAAGAAATTTTATTTTTAAATATTTAAAAATATGTTACAAATATAATTTGTGATGAAAAGCTGAATTTTCAGCCTCATTACTTTAGTCGTCAGTGTCACATGATACTTTAAACATTCTAATGTGCTTATTTGCTGCTGAAGAAATATTTCTTATTATTATTAATGTTGAAAACAGTTATGCTGCTTTTGGAAATATTCAGGATTTTTTTATTAATAGAAAGTTTGAAGAACACCTTTATTTGAAATAGAAGTCTTTTGTAACATATGTAAATGTATTTACTGTCTTTTGATCAATTTAATGCATCCTTGCTGTATAGTATTAATGAAAGTATTAATTTCTTTCATATAAAAAATATTACTGACCTCAAATGTTGAATGGTAGTGTACATATATTGAAACACACATGCTCTATATATCTTATCTTACTTAGCTGCAAGATTATATATACCTTTATATATATATATTAGGGATGTAACGGTATGAAAATTTCTTATCA
>NW_015781524.1:0-1160 GCF_001515625.1 Sinocyclocheilus rhinocerous | reverse complement strand
TGATGCAAAGCTGAATTTTCAGCATCATTACTCCAGTCTTTGGTGCCGCATGATCCTTCAGAAATCATTTTAACATTTCTTAATCATTTAAACGTTAAATAAATTAAAATAAGAGCATTTATTTGAAACAGAAATCTTCTGTAACATTGCAATGTCTTCATGATCACTTTTGATCAATTTAACGCTTCCTTGCTGGATTAAGAATTTTGTATTGTAAACAATTTTGATACTGTGTTGCCTCTCCACTTGATGTCCAAAATCTGGATTTTGAAGCAAAACCGGTAAAGAAACATCCTCTAAACAGGTACGCAGAACATTCTTACTTTCTTTACTGAGGAGGATGTAATTAACCTCTTTTGTTGGACCTGGAACAACATTCCTGTCAAACAAAACATTATCCTAACCCTATTCCCAACCACAACTATTATCATTTCTTAAAATGAGAGGGAAATTAAATTATGTTCAGACCCCAAACTTAGTCCTAACTTAACTGTAACCCCTGAAATCTGATTGGTTAGTTCCAGGGAAAAAAAAGAAAAAAAAAAGAGTACTGTATGTTGATCCAGGAACATGTTCTGCTTGATAAAATCATGGTCACCCAAACCCAATATTTCCTAAGTATGAATTCTGTATGTTTTTTTGGACAAATTTTTCCGTTGTCCTGGGATAAAATGAGTCATTTGTCCCATGCAGCTGCAACAATTGTGGAAAAGCAGCTCATTATATTATACATGTACCAGATTTACTCCTCATGCATCTGCATGCAGACTTTAAGATGTTCTTGTGCAATCTCACTCCACCTTCTGAAAGCGGATAAGAGCTTTTCATTGTGGGAACAAGAAATCTGAGTCCAGGAAACTGGCCAAGCAGGAGTCATAAACAAGCACACACAGAGAGAGGAGAATGTGTCAATTATACATCCAGCTTGTTTCTCACTGTACTAACACACTAGGGGCTGAGTGTTTGAGTCCATGACCTGTCAGCACATGTAGACAGAAGTGTATCATGGGATGGGTTGGGGATAACACAACTTCTGCTTTCCAAAAGGCTTTCATCTGAATTCATTTCCTCTACAAAGAAGCCCTGTTGTTTTATGTGCCAGTTTCTGGTGTGTTCAATGCAAACTTAAGTGTAAGACACAAAGCTCTGGCACTTCTAAA
>NW_015781523.1:0-1164 GCF_001515625.1 Sinocyclocheilus rhinocerous | reverse complement strand
TGTAAATAAAACAAAGATTATTGGAGCATGTTTTACAAGAAAATAATTTCTATATCAAAATGTCATGTTTAAATCTAGTAATTTCTTTGCAATTATTTGTGAAATTTACTAGCAGTTCTGAGTGGAAATTGTTTCAAAGTAAATCCTACACTAATTACAGTGTGACCTTCCAATGTCTCAAAGCACAATGCATTCTCAGAATTGCCACAAGAGGCACTATAGCAAGAATTGGCATAAAAGGTCTTCTATGGCAAGTTTTCCCTTTCAAGTCAGCTATTACATGGTGGAGCAACAGTTACTTAATGTCAGTTCAACTGTAAACATGTTACATAGCTAGCTACCAGATAAATAACCCATCCAAGGTTTATGCCACAGACATCTGAAGGTAACTCTATCGCCCTTGAGTACTGACCTAAGATTATTTTCAGAGAGACGGTTACAGTGCTTGGCAAGAACAGTTCAGACCTGGCAAGAAACTCAATCTTATTTTCTGATGAAAACCACAAGGACAAAACATTAATAAGCCGGCATGGCCACAAAACACTGGTGAAATTGAAAGGCTGTTTTTTAAAAATTAGTATGTGCTATTCATCACCTCCAGATGTTGGATTCAGACTACATATAATTTTGGTCTGGAAAACCGGGAGGACGTGTCCAACTGCATTTTCAAATATGACAAATAGCTGTTACGTCTCCATTGCAGATCAATTAAAAGCATTCACACAGGCCAGCACTCACACGGGTATCACTTTAAATCAGCGACAGGTTTTCAGCCCCCTTATTAAGAACCCAGTCAATTCAAACAGTAGCTGTCAATCAAAAATCACACCCAGACTACAGCAAGTACACATCCTGAGAGTGTGTATGTGTGGAAGCATACATGTGAGACTCGGAGATGAGAGTCAAACAGAGCAGACGAAACAATAGCGGTCATGAGCAGACGTACACACACTCCAGGACACAATACACACACAGCTCCCCGCTGGCACTGCCACCCTTCCATTTCCATGTATGAATGTTTGAATCAGCCCCCCTGGGTGTGAAAACACCCCTCTATGATCAGCAGGTCTCTAAAATCACTCCACCTTCAGAACAAAACAGAGAGAGAGAGAGAGAGGGGATAAACACAGCAGTACAAGGTCAAACATTAAACCTATACACACA
>NW_015781522.1:0-1164 GCF_001515625.1 Sinocyclocheilus rhinocerous | reverse complement strand
GCTCACCGCACACACCTCCGGGCGCCGTTTCTCCCGCCGCTCTGCGCCGCAGTCTGGAGGCCGTCAAAGCCTCTTCGTCACTGCCATCCTCTTCCTCGCTGTCCCAGCCGGGCGCATCCGCCGGCACGCCTCCCGCCTCCTCCAGCCCTCCGCAGGCCGCCGACGCACACTCCATCCCGCCCATCGCCCGCCGCCTCGCCCACCACCCGCCGCAGAGCCTGAACGTGGGCAAGCCGCTCTACCAGTCGCTCAACTGCAAGCCCATGCAGATGTACGTGCTGGACATTTCTCGTGCCAAGTTGGGCGGCGTGGTGTCGTGGCGGGCGTACGGGAGCGGCGGAGCGCCCAGCGCCATCACCGGGCCGCCCGAGACCAGCCTGCACACGGTGGTTCAGGGCCGCGGCGAGCTCATCATCTTCGGCGGTTTGATGGACAAAAAGCAGAACGTGAAATATTACCCCAAAACCAACGCCTTGTACTTCGTCCGCGCCAAGAGGTAAACACGGAGACGACTGCTGCCCTTACACTAACTTACCTTAAAATACAGCTCGACACATATAAAGGACACTCAAACATAGTTGTGGTTTCAGTTTCTGAGCGAGCGGATGATGTTTTTGCTATGTGCTCTGCGAGAGAGAACTCTAGAAGGGAATGCTTTATTGTTTCTGTCGCATCTCACCCTCAGAAACGCTGAAGGATACAGACGATTGAAGGAGGAACTGATGAAATGGACCTTTTTTACCGCTCTTTCGGCCTGCAATGTTTACATTAAACGCGTGTGTGTGAGTGATTGTGCTGTTGAGGGAGTGAGACTGTGGCTTGTAAACAGAAATAAAGTTCTCCATGTCTTAATTCTCTGAGATAATGTTGCGTGTGTTTTTATGATCTTGACTAACAGAATAAAGCAGTGCGGTTATTTACGACGTCACCTGACCTGCTCTTCATGCTACATTTTAACCTCATTATTGTTTTATTTTAGGTTTATACATTTAAAAGCTGTTATAATTGCAGGATGTAAAGTCAGAATTGCGGTAAGTCAAAATTGAAAAAAAAAATCTAAATTGTGAAAATGTGAAGTCTGAATTGTGCAAAAAGTTAATTAAGATATGTAAATCAGAAATGCAAAAGACATCAAAACTGAGTGTGTGTGTGTGTGTGTGTGTG
>NW_015781521.1:0-1164 GCF_001515625.1 Sinocyclocheilus rhinocerous | reverse complement strand
ATATTTAAAAACTTTAATGTTAGGTGGGATTAATCACGATTAATTGCGATTAATTTCAGAAAAAAATTTGCGATTAATTAGTTAATTTTTTTTATTAGTTTGACAGCACTACTTTTTAACTTTTCTACTCCAGAGCAGGGTTAGCTTTTGTGCCATTAACCCCACATTGCAGTGCCAAATTTGTGTAGTGTGAAACAATGCGGTGTTAGAAAGTTATGGCTAGATGTTTACTAACAGACACCCAATCACGTGGACAGTCACAGAAGCACAAAGTGTTGTATAAACTCTCAATTCAGTATTTGAGGGCAAAAACGTCAAATGCTGATGTAAAACATGTAAATTGGAAGAAGAGAGTTTTATTCTTACTCTTATAGTCTGAGAAGTCCATTCATGAAAAACCTGATCGTACAGGGCAAGGATGCGCAATGCTAGAGCTTCTATGTAAACAGGTTCCATGGTGCATTTGTCCAACCAATGACACTGACAGCCCTCAAGACATTTTTCAAAACATTTTGTTTTTTGTGTTCAACAGAAGAAAATCATACTGGTTTGGGATGACATGAACATGATGACAGAACATTTTGGGGAAGAACTATCCCTTTAAAGAACCCAGTACATGGTTTCCTACACAACTTGAGAGTTCTCTGTGGAACTTGAAGGAATAATTAACCAAAAACTAACATTTTGTCATTGTTTTTTCATCCTCATGTCTCCCAAATGGCACGTCTAAGACAATCCCAGCGGTATGAAATCTGTACATGGAGATTAACAGCAAAAGTTAATAGTAACTATAGTGACATTATCAGTGCCCATAGAAAACCAAACATAAAGATGCCAGAACTTCAAAGTCCAGTGGTCTCTCTCTGGAGTGCGCATGCCTACTTTCAAACGCTCACTCACCCCGACTTCAGTCCACTCCAGCCCACTTCCCACAAGCTTATCCATTTATAATAGAGCCCGTGGCTGCCAGATTCCCAACTTTTCCGATGAATTCATGTCGGGGTTGTCGCAGGGGGATAACCAAGTGCAGACAAGGGCTCCGTTACTGACGTCATCGGGCCGTTTTCCCCCAGCCCACACCTCCCTATCATCCCTCGATCTCTGGCCGGTTTGTCAGCGATCTCCCCTGTCACCTCATTCTCTCTCTACATGCCTTAGCCACTC
>NW_015781520.1:0-1164 GCF_001515625.1 Sinocyclocheilus rhinocerous | reverse complement strand
ATATTCCGTTTCAGTTGGAAATACGTCACTACACTAAAATAAAGTTGGCAGCAACTTCCAGTTCACACAGACTTTAAAGCAACTGTATGTAGTTTTATTTTTGTGACTTTGGAGCCATATATCACTGTCGTAATTACAGTGCATAGCTGTACGCATGCATTTGTTGCTGCCGTAAAGCAATCTGCGCCTTTCGCGGAATTTCGTAGCTGCTCAACAAAACTTGCCTGCTACTAGAATAAATCTTTGGGAAAGAAGAAGAAGCCATTCACCCCATTAAAAGTCGCAGTACCATCAGAATGATTTTAAAACCGATATTTCAAAAACTTACATTTGGTTTAATATCTGTAGGCTACTCTCCAGTAAACCCCACATTCTTAGCTGTGGCTGACACTTCCGGCAAGTTTGTTGTTATTAATTAGAAATTGTGGATTGTTTGTGATAATGGAAACTTACAAAATTCTGAGCTTCATTTGTCTCTCTTGTGTAAATATTTGTGCTACAATGAAGTGTCATGCTAGTTCATCACAGATATTGCATTAATTTTATGGTCTATGACAAAGACTCACCATCTAAAAGAGCCAATAAATAAAACATACATTAGTTTACATAATCACAGCAATTCATCAGAAATTAAGTTCTCAGTCTTATTATTCATATAAAGATTACAAGCCAAATTTTAAAACTTTTAGAGTTATCATAATCTTAAAAATAAAAGCAATGACTCCATATAAGAACCATTTTGGTTCTCCAAAGAGCTTTTCAGTGAACAGTTCTTTAAAGAACCATTTTTTCTTTGTGTGTAGAGAAAAATGTTTTTGTGCAATGGAAAGGTTCCATGGATTTGAAATGTTCTTCGTGGAACCATCAATGCCAGTAAAGAACAATTTTGTAATTTTTGGATTGATAATGGAAAATTCTGGGTTTCATCTCTGTCTCTCTTCTCTTCTCAGGCAATTGTGTAAGGAGTTCATGGACCTGTTGGCTCAAGATCGCACTCCATTAGGAAACTCTCGGCCTTCGCCCATCCTGGAGCCAGGAATCCAGAGCTGCCTGTCACACTTTAGCTTCATCACACACGGTTTTGGTTCTCCAGCCATCTGCGCCGCCCTCACGACTTTACAGAATTACCTGACTGAAGCCCTTAAAGGCCTCGACAAGATGTTC
>NW_015781519.1:0-1160 GCF_001515625.1 Sinocyclocheilus rhinocerous | reverse complement strand
TGTGTGTGTGTGTGTGTGTGTGTGTGTACTATTACCAGTTATTCTAACTGAAAAGTTAAGGTTTGTTTTTCTACTACATCTTTTATGAAAATCTTTAAAAACTATGAAAAACACAGTTTCAAAACTACCATCAGACTATTTCATGCAAGATTTTGTAAAATAATAGTTTTGTGAACTATTCACACTTCTTAATTTTTAAAATTCTAAATCTTTTGTTTTTATAAATGCACAATTTATGGAAAAATGGTTTTGCGAATAATTTCTGAAGAAATTAAATTATAGTGTTTCTTTTTATTTTTACTATGATAAAATATTAAAACAAAATGATGTGATTATTTCTTATTTCCTGTAGCTCAACTGGTAGACCACAGCATTAGCAACACCAAGGTCATGGCTTCAATTCCCAGGATACATACATATCATTAAATTGTGTTGAATGTACTGTAAAGCCCAAAGTATACTTCAGTTTTGATGAAAGTATACTCTCTATTTGATAGCATGCACAAACCCAAGGTCTTGACACATGCGCACATCCTTGTCCAGTGTCTGTTTCTCTCCAGAAGTCATGACTGATAAAATGCCTTTGTATTTGTTCAAACTAGTTACGTGTATCTCAACCATTTCACAAAGGCTCATCAACATGGACATCATTACGCGGACATTTTTTTCAACTGTGCCAGGACAGTGTCAATCTATTTAGTGCAAAAAAAATTCAAGGCACATGTGCAACCTCAGCATGCAGGGTATGCTCACATTTTTTGTCCTTATAATTTTTTTTATCATATTTTATTAACTAGGCCTTCGGTCTCCAATGTTAAGTGCAACACCCATATCTCAAAATCCAATTAACAACCGTGAACCAAGAACCAATTCCTCACCCTACTTTTCTTTTTTTTGGGGGGGTAATCCTTACAGTCAGATGTACGTCACAATACGGAAATCTGTTGCTACTTCCATTTCACTGTGACTTTAAAATATTCATGCCTTTACAAGTAGCAAGTGCTACAGAAAAATTACCCTGCAGTCTGAGCGTCCGGCCTGAGCTGCATTATAAATGAGAGGAGGTCAGGCTAGAGGTACAGTAGAGCTGCGGTCAGCTGAGATGCTGAATCTGAGCAGCAGTTCAGCTGGTAATAGGATGTGAGTAGACAGGCCTGTGA
>NW_015781518.1:0-1164 GCF_001515625.1 Sinocyclocheilus rhinocerous | reverse complement strand
TTCATCTCCCAGGATGGTGATCTTCACCGTGCGACACTGGGAGGGATGAGGTGAGTTACACACTCTATCACCATTATTCACATCCTTTACAGATCTGTGTCATTCGTGTGTGAGGTGTGTTTACCTGTGCAATACGGTGATGCTGCAGTTTGATCACCCTTGAGACAGCCATCTGCATACTACCAAACACAGCGACCACTTCCAAAATTTTATCATCAAATGAAGGGGCACAAAATATCTGCACAAAAAGACAAAAAAACAATAATGGTAAAAATAGTTCACCACCACAAGGGGGCTCCTTACAGGCTCACCCTCAAGATTCACAATGAGAAAAAAACAAAACAATTTATCCTAAAAAACTATTAACTCTATAAAGCCAATCATATTTGATACACACATTTCTAAGGCCTCTTATCAAAATTTTAATTTAACTCTTGTACACAATCTACTACATGCTTTCTGTCATCTGATTGATAATTTATATTTTTAGCAAGTAAAAGACATTTTATTATAATCGTAAAAATGTTCCCTTTCAGGTCTTGGTACATGTGTTTTTGCTGTGAAATATTTACTGATTTTTATAATAAGAATAACTTTTATATTATAAGTAATATTTCAAGATGCAAGTTAAGATACTTAACTTGATAAATCAACTTTACTTGATTATCCATACATTCTTTTTTTTAGAAAAATCATATTATAATATGAGCAAACATTTTGAAGCTTTTGAAGAACATTTATTTGTATCTCTCAATTATCAATGTATTGCCCTGCATTATATGTTTTGCCTCCATAATAAAAACTACAGACTTTGATCATAAAACTGAACATTTAAATATAACCTTACTAAGACATATTATTGGGAGATATAGAGTGACAACAGATATTTAAAAGCATTTTACAGTATTTAAGTAGTCTGCTATACTGTTATAAAGCTTTCATCGATTTGCATTACAAGCTATCAACATTTCATTTTACTTTTTGGGCATATACTGTATATAACAACATCTGCAACAAATTTCATATTTTTGTTCAGTTTGGGCTGTCCTCCTCGAGTGTGAGCTCCATATTCTTACTACATTATACTTTATGAGTCATAAAAGCATGATGTAAGCAAACTTTATATATTTATTTATTTATTCTTAGATTTTGTCTAAAGGCTCA
>NW_015781517.1:0-1164 GCF_001515625.1 Sinocyclocheilus rhinocerous | reverse complement strand
CCGGCTCCACGATGTCATCGTCCATCGCAATGTTTCACTGTAGACATCGTCCAATGCCAAATTTTGTAGATATCGCCCAACCCTAGTGCTGATTATTAGAAATGCCACTGGATCCAGAAGCTAACAACACTGGCGCTGTACGCTACAGTTAAGATATTCCATTTCACACTCTGTTTATGGCCTGGGCCTCTGAAAATCCCTTTAATCCTGAATGATTCAGGGGGGGAAATAAAACCTGGATGTCAGGGTCTTTAGCAGGGCCACAGAAATACATCTAGAAGCTGACGGATTGGGAAACCGATGACAGACAGAAATTATTTTCGGATGCTAACAACTGAAATCTCATGTTACATATCACTCAAAGAATGAGAAATGAGAAAATATTTGTTCTCTAAATGTTGTTTGATTCATATGTGCAGGTTTACTGCTTTTTAGGGATGTTCAGAACAACACTTTCAAAATCAACTAGTTATTGTGTTGTCTGAACAATTCATGTGTATGTAATACTTCAAAGAGAAAGAATTAGACACGACTCTTCGAAGAGGGTGTTTCAGTTCAAGAGCAACAGCACAGCATGCTGTCAACACACTAACTAAAGAAGTGCTGCTAAAAATATCAAAAACCAAATATATAAAGATAAATATGAAAAGTCAGACCAGTCAACCGCTGTGACCATTCCCTACTGCTTTTTTACAAATATCCAATGCTGTCTGATTATAAACAGCCATCACAAATGTCTCAGGGGAAAACAGACTGATATGCAGCAGTGATGACAAAACACAAGACAATTTGACATCACACTCTGTCAGCTGAAAGAGATACTGGGTGATTTCTGTGGTGGTTCCTGCTGTCGTTTTAGTGATGTGTATTATATTACTAAAAATATGCTGCGTGTCTTCTGTCCAACAGCAGATATGCACAACACAGTAAATGACAATGAAACTGGCAGCCTGTCCATCCTGAAGGAACAGGAAACATCAATTATCTGTATTACTCAGACTCATCTGTGTGTTACTGCACTGAAAGCCTACAAGCCTATATCTATCTCTTGACTTCATGTGTTTAAAAGTGGAAAAAGCGAACATATTCTGTAATAAGGGAGCCAGTGGATGCCATTTTGAAGTCTTGCTTGATGAAATGAGTGTACTCCAAGGAAAGCTAGAA
>NW_015781516.1:0-1164 GCF_001515625.1 Sinocyclocheilus rhinocerous | reverse complement strand
GACTTTTTAACTTATTTTAAAATGTATTACCGATATAGTTAAATTTCTTGTCATTACTGACAGCTTGTAAAAATAAATAAATACATAATTAAACAAATAAATTAGCTTGGTTGTGCACTGCTTGAATTGCTGTTCATCCAACAGTATGAACTAATCTATCGCATTCTAATGAGCTGAAATACGCTAATTGTTAACACCAATTAAGCACGTTATCCACATCACAAAGAACTTGTAGCTCAAATGTGATGATTTGTTTCCAGGGGAAAGATTTCTTTCAGACGAATGCAGTTGCATTAATCTGATAAGTGGACAATTGTTTGATTCTTGAAGAAAATTGTGAATGGAAATGAGGGTCTAAAATGTACTTAGCTGTGATTTGGATTAGCATAATATGAAGTGCAAGATGATGCATGCTTGTTAAATGATCAGCAATATGATTTCTCTTATATCAGTACTGGGGAACATAGTCCATTAAGATGTGGGATAAATGTTATATCTAACCACTTTACTATACACTTAACCAGCAATAAATATATTAATGTTCAGATTAATGGAAGAAGTGTATAATATTGTGTATTTAACAATTATATTTCAAGTGACTCCTCTTGCTAGTCATTAGTTTCACAACATGATGTTTCATTAACAATGTTCGGGAGGAGCACGATCAGATAATCAATCAATTCTGCACAGGTAGAGCTCGTTAGTTAGTCACCTTAACTAGCACAATACATATGTATATATGCAGCCAACTTACCTCTGTTTCACAACAGTTTTCCAGCATTTCTTCTCCACCCCTACTCCTCACTCTATTCTATTTCTCATCCCATTTTTTTAAGGATGGGGGAGTTCTCGGGGTTCGGGCTCTCTCCCGAGCTCGGAGCCCTGCCTCTGGACAGCACGCCAAATATGCTTGCTAATTGCTCAATCCTATTATATGTTAGTGCAAACTCGTGAAATGCAGTATCTTCATGAGTAACTACCCTATTGCTTTATTTTCTTTCATTAAATACATTTTAATGATCAAAGGATGGAAATTGAGAAAACTTAAAATATATTTAAATAACTTTAAAGGATTTGTTTTGAATCCTTCATGGAAGAACAGAAGACAGCTGTTTTTTTTTCAGGTTACTAATGTATTAAGTGTTTTTTTTTTTTTTTTCACAC
>NW_015781515.1:0-1140 GCF_001515625.1 Sinocyclocheilus rhinocerous | reverse complement strand
TGTGTGTGTGTGTGTGTGTGTGTGTGTGTGTGTGAGGATATACAAATGATTATCTGGGTGCTGTAGGTGTAAATATACTGTCAGTGGGAAGCAGGTGTTCCAGTGAACATATGCGTGTAAGTGATTGTGGTTTTAACAGTTAATATCACCTTGATCCTTCTTTATTTTTTACTAAGACTCAAATGAGATTACACATTATGTATGGCTTATAAAAACAAGCCTTTGCTTTTGTATTGAACTATTGAGGATGCAATCCAAATAGGCAAATGCAATGATGTACAGTAAGCAAATGCTGACATGGAGAATAATTCTCAGGAAATAAGAGCACAGGTCAAAATGAATGTGCGTTTTCTGCCCTCTAGTGGACAACGTAGGTATTGTCGTAGAAGTACATGATGAAAGAATGCATTTTGGAGTACACTTTTCTTTTAATGTGTATATGCATGTGTGTTTCAGTCATGGCTGAAGCCGGGTGGGAAACTTCTTATCAGTGACTACTGCTGTGGAGAGAAGCCTTGGTCTCCCGCGTTTCAGGATTACGTTAATCAGCGGGGATATATACTCTACACACCTCAGAGATATGGACAAGTACAGACCTCATAAAATCATAGTGTACTATTAAAGCTTGTTTGGACTGAGATTTAGTATTGATCTGTTATGTAATGCTGATATCGGTCACTACAGTGCTGCATATGCCAAAAAGCTGGCATAGGAACAAACAGCTTGTTTATGCTGAGTGTGTTTGTGTGTGTTTTTCAGTTCCTGAGCGAGGTGGGATTCAGTAATGTTCGCGCTGAAGACAGAACAGAGCAATTTATTCAGGTCATAAAGGCTGAACTGCAGAGAGCTGGGGAGATGAAAGAGGAGTTTATACAGGTTAACACACACTTATGTGCAACATCTACATTACATTTACAACCACACATTTGCATGCTGTTGGAGGAAATCATTTTCCCGTTTTTCCCCTCCTTTTTATTTAAGCCACATTTGCAGACACTGAAAACATGTTTCACTTTCATTTAGGAATAGTTCACCCAAAAATGCAAATGCACTCACCCTCATGCCATTCAAGATGTAGATGAGTTTGTTCATGGAAACAGATTTAGAGAAATGTAGCATTCCATCACTTGCTCACCAATG
>NW_015781514.1:0-1164 GCF_001515625.1 Sinocyclocheilus rhinocerous | reverse complement strand
GGATCTGTGAAAGCAAGACTACAGCTCAAAAGGCAAGTGGACAAGATCTCTTTTGGAAGTGATCTTTCATCTCCTCAAGGATCTGGAATATTGTCCTGCTTCAAAGATCTACAGGGGTGCTTTATATAGCATCCTACGTGTTACTGGACCACAGCAACACAAACAGGAACAAGTACAGCACCACATTGTTGAAAAGCCAAGAGAGGAAATACTTGAGTGAGGTCATCAGCTATCATTTCTAACTGGGCGGTGGTGGTGACAGTTAGGATTACAAGGAAACCATAAGCTTCCGTATCTGTCTTAACATCTTGCTAATGTTGAATCAAAGAATGCCTACTTTTACTTATGCCGCAAAAATATGAACAATTATTTGCACCATAAGCAGTCAAGTTAAGAAGTGTTTCAAATACACATTTAAAAGAAATGAATGTTCTCACTAGAGCAAATAGGACTCTCCGAAGTGCTCTGTACAATCGAATAAATATACATATGCACAATGCACAGAAGCACACTAACAATTACAATCACGACTGACTTAGGCAACATTTGTCACTTTTATAGACTCCAGTTACGAAAGAGGGCAGTGGTGACGTTTCTCGAACCCACTAGGCATATGAGTGCATGTGTGTTTTCAGCAAGAGAAGTGTGCCAGGGTCAATCTCACGCTGGACGAAAAGGCAATGTGCCACTCGCACACTTCCTCTATGTTTTTTTTCTCTCTCTCTCTCTCCAAAGCTTACATAACCTCCATTCACCATCCAACTTCTCTGACGTGCCTCAGACCTCAGTTCCTCAGAAAAGTGTAATAACCTTTCTCGTACAGAGGAACCATAACATCATGGAAGAATTTATGTGGAATTGCAGGGTGAATAGCTTGTGCAGAGCCTACAATGCTCGGGTCACCACAGACTTGTGTGACACTTACCTAAATTCTACTGCAGCCCCTACTGTGCAACAAAGGAGACGAGGTAACAAGGGTACATTTTTCAGATATGGCCATGAACTCTCAAGCCGCATTTGTATTTAATAACACAGAGTGCACAGTTCATTAACTCCAGCCTTTGATAATCAGTTCATTGTCCTGCGGCACCTGACCTCCATCTTTAGGAGCCCCTCATCTTTTCATCTTTTCAGCTGAGCTCTATAGCCACTCTCACACAGGCT
>NW_015781513.1:0-1163 GCF_001515625.1 Sinocyclocheilus rhinocerous | reverse complement strand
CTGTGGTTTACAGTGAATTTATAACAGCTAAGGGGGTTTTAGGCAAACAACACCCCTTAGCTGTTATAAAATTCACTGTAAACCACGGCCTCTTGGGGCTTATTGCTTTAATTGAAAATATCTATTTTTTAATCTCACATCACTTATGTGAGATTAAAAAATATTGAGATATCTTTTTTTTTTTTGGTCAATATTGCACACGGCCTTTCTGTCATCATTTACTCGCCCTCCGGTCGTTCCAAACCTGTATGAGTTTATTTTTTTCTGTGTAACATGAAAGAAGATATTTTGAAAAAACTCAGTGTTTTATTGTTCATACAATGAAAGTCAAAGAGGTTCAATACAAGGTTGTGTTGGACCCCACTAACTTTCACTGTATGGGTGAAAACAGTGGAAACATGCTTCAAAATAATTTATTTTGGGTTCCACAGAGAAATAGTCATATGAGTTTGAAACGACATGAAGGTGGGTGAGTAAATGATGACAGAATTTCTTATTTTTGGGTGAAATATCCAACACGATTTAATAAGAAAATGTAACTACTTTTCATTTTGGCAAAAGAGTGTATTAATTTGCATACTTTACTGAACCTGGTGAAACATTCACTAAAATATCATGCTCTACGTTCAGTATGTTGAGGGGTAATACTGAAGCAGACGCTTCTCTTTACAGGAACTGTGGTGATATCATTTGATTTATTATTTTTTATGGTGAACATATAACATTAGTACACAGACCTGGAACACAGTGTACGACATGCGTCAGTCCACAAATAAATGATCTTGCTGATCCAGATAACGAAGTTGTGGAAATGGCTCTGGCTCTGCAAGCAGTAATTGATTTACTGCATATTGGACGGGCTAATTAGAGCAGCTCCATCATGACCCATGAGCACTCCTGCCAAATGACTGAAACTGTGTGCGCTTACATGAGTGCATCCACATCTGCTCTGGCTACATTAGGTTTACAGAAATACATTTCAGTAGGTGATTGCTAAGGCTGGGTGATGGGTTCTTCAAAACTCCTTATCCTACGTACTGAGCTCCAGCGAGTCCCACACTGTTTAATACAGACATGAATGATATCTGAAACTGTGTGGGCTGTCGAGGAGAGGAGTGCTGTTAGACGTACGCTTTTTGCCTGGCAGAAACACTCTAAAAAAA
>NW_015781512.1:0-1164 GCF_001515625.1 Sinocyclocheilus rhinocerous | reverse complement strand
TGATCCGGATCACCTACATGGTTGATGTAAATGGTTGTGAATCCTAGCCAAACCTTCGTGGTGTTAGTAGGCCCTAACATAGCTCTTACATAACAACCAGTATCACTTAAGAACCAAGTCACTCAGCATTTATATTGGTAACTCCCCCAGGTGGCTGTCTGCAGTCATGCAAGAGCAGCTCCTGAATGGGAAAAGTCTCAGATCTCTAAAACTGTTGGTCAGGATTACATTACAATATTATATTTCAAATCAGGAATTAAATCTGAGACAAATGGTTCTAAAGTGTGCTTAAATGATGTGAAAGCCAATCAATAATAAAAAAGAACCAAAACTGAACATTCCACTGCCCCACAAAATGTACAAGTAAACATATATAACATATTTTGCCAATTTTTATTTCTCTTGTAAATGAGAATTTTGAGACTTTTGGTCATCCCAAACTGTTTAACTCTCTGTAACTTGTAACTTGTCAGCAATGTTTTATGAAGTCTTACATATCTTGCATATATAATCAGCTTCATTTTAAAAATGAATTAAGAATTATCATTTACTCGTGGTTTCCAATATTTGCTCTTGGTTTTGCGCGTACCCCTAAATTCTTAATTTAAGTTTTAGTGTGCCACCCAAGGATGTTTACTGTGCCACTGTCTGCAATGCCAGTAACGATTCAAAGGGGGGTTTTAACCAATATTCAGTGTATGTTTTTTTTTTTTTCTGAAACTATGGACATTTTACCTTTTTTCATTATGGTAAAATGTTTTTTTAAATTCCAGTCCATTTTAATTCTGCTTTCTTATATTCAATTTTGAATTACAATTCTACATCAAGTTCAATTCAAATTCAGGAATTTAATTGGAATTTAAAAAGCATTCTCAATTCAATTCTGAATGGCGCACAATCCTAGTCAATTGGCTCTGTAAAGTAAAACTACAGTTGCATACTACAGTATGTTTTATTTCATTGAGAGATTGAGTGGTCCATCTCCTTCACTTGTAATGTCTCTGGTTATAGTTAAGCATAAATATAGAAAGCAAAGAGACTTTGGAATTGTGTTGTGTTTGTTTTGCCAATAAGAGTGGTAGTACAGCCACCTGAAGTATGTAAACTGGCTCAAGAAAAAAGAAAGCAATTTGTCTTGGAACTCTTCCCCAAATCCCAAACCAA
>NW_015781511.1:0-1160 GCF_001515625.1 Sinocyclocheilus rhinocerous | reverse complement strand
GCTGAAATACTTTTACTCTTTAATAACATTATCTATGAGACTCTCTAACAAGCATTATTTGCCAACAAATCCTTCTTGAAGCTAAGCAACAACAAAGTTGCTATGTATATAGAACCATTAATACAAGCAGCACAGTGCATGGTTTAGTGTACTGTCAATTTTGTGGTAATCCTGCCCTGATACAAAAATCCCTTGCTATGAGGGATGCTTTCTCTTCATGTATTAGCATTTTTATGAGCATCTATCCAGTCACAGGATTGCTGTAGTCAAGACTGAAACATGTTGGGAATCCCTTCGTGGAATCGGTCTTTATGTGTGGCTTCTGGCAGGCCTCCAATCAATCCCAACCCAATTACAATCACCCATCCTGCTCACCCATTTCTCTACCTATTTTCCCTCAAGTGTCCCAAACAGTGTCTCCCGAACTTACCCAAGAGGAAACGTCCCCCCCCATAAAACAACAAAGCATCTGAAACCAATCACAAGGGCTCTCCAAAGACACTTTGTTTAACTTTTGAAGCAATATGCTGTATGGAATTTACTTGTTGCAGTTTGGTACTTAGTATTTGAGTCTTCAAAGCTGTTCTCACACTTGATTTGATCGAAGAAAAAAAAATAATTTGATTGCACCACCCTCCTCCTGCCCCAGATTTTGGGGGAGCCATCAAGCCAGAAGGATCATCAGCTAAGTGCCATTTGTCCTTTGTCGGCTGTGTTGGAATCTAATGCCTCAAGATTCTGCAAGATTCGGCCATTTTTAACTCCAAAAGTCCATCAATACTAATACTATTCTATCATCACTGTTACCGTAGTAATCAAACGCTGCACATTGGTTCTGGTAAAGGCATGATGATGCAACTCCACAAACAGCTCTTCCAGGTTTGTGCAAAATTGAGATTTTAGGAATTGTTTTTTTAAATTAATGATTTTAATTGAATTTGTTGCACCCCACAGGAGGCTGAACTGGAACTTAAATTGGAACTACAGGAAGTATAAAATACATTTTGTTCAGCTCAATTCAGTTTCAATTCCACTTCCTTTCAAAATTGCATATGTAAATTTCAATTCTCCATTTTGTTTGCAATCTCATTTCAAATTCAGGAATAACTTCAATGTTTTAAAGGGGTCATATGATGTTGCTAAAAAGAACATTACTTTGT
>NW_015781510.1:0-1163 GCF_001515625.1 Sinocyclocheilus rhinocerous | reverse complement strand
GATAGATAGATAGATAGATGATAGATAGATAGATAGATAGATCCTGAGTTACCGTAGCAACTAATTATTTCAAACAGTGTGAACATTCCAAACAGAATTCCTGAACTGTCTTGTAATTACGGTAATTCCAGCATGACATGAAGGTGTCATTTTGCTTTGCGAAGTTCATAAATAGAATTGTAAACAACTAATGTAATCAGCATAAACAGCTAGCTATTGCAATTTGTGAATGCAAAACTGTTATTCCCAGCTAACAAAAATATGTTCTAAGAATGTTTTGCAAATGTTTCCATTAAGCTATTTCTGAATGTTCTCAACGTTCAAAACATCCAGTTTATTAAATGTTTTAAAAACTTTTTTTTTATGTGAACGGTAAAAAACATTCAGTTTTAGCATTTTTATCGTTTATCGTATAGCCTAGAGAACGTTAGCCAAAGTTCTGAGAACTTTCCTGTTAGCTGGGTTGTCAATATTATACCACAAAACATTTTGCATCTCCAGTAACGTTTGTGTCTTTACAATAAGTTAAATGATACAAAACTGAATAATTAAGAACGGTGCCAAACTAATCGAATCGTATGCCATATTGAAGAGCAGCAGTTTAGTTATGTGGTTGTTAAATCACGTTTAGCAGCAGAAGTGAACTGAAATGAACGGTTTGTTTGCGTTCTCCTCAGCATGGGGTTATTGATGCGTGTAAATGCTCTGTTCTGCCAGATTCAAGAAGAGCAGCTAAACCTTATGACACACATACACACAACCACCAATTCACACGAACACGAGGCGGCACAGCAAACACGTGCCTCACTTTGACGCAAATCAAACAGGTCCATCCGATTTTCTGCTCTCTAATCATAATAGTAAAATCGCGCGTTTTTTACCCACACACGATCGTTTAGTTAAAGTTACCCAAAACTCTCCTCAACAATCCTCTCAGCCAGTCAGAACGTCAAGAAATGTGTTGTAAGTGACCATTTTCTGTATTATTTCCTTGGTCTTAAAATGTACAAAAATAGTTGGTTTGTTATGAATTTGCTTTGCTAACACAAACACTAAAAGTTCACTTTCAGGAAGGACTGACCCAGAAGCTGAAGAAAAAATAGCGGCTTTACCTGCAGTCGCTGTAATGTAAGTAGTTTTGGGTAAAACACTGAGTTTTTTTT
>NW_015781509.1:0-1164 GCF_001515625.1 Sinocyclocheilus rhinocerous | reverse complement strand
CACACTCACACACACACACACACCGGGCTGAATTATGAGCCTCAGCGTGTAAATGTCAGTCTAACAGCAAATGAAAAGTTACGAGGCTTCATTAAAAACACTCAGCGGAGCGACTGAGAGAAAGGTGGACTTTAGCAGAAGATGCGTTTCACTCAGAGATTCACTGAAGTCCTTAGACGAAAAATATTTTCTTGAAGTCCCTCTGAGATTTTTAATATTTAAAAAATTTACAAAACATTTGCACTTTCATGCCAGTGATATTTTAGTATGACTGAGATACTATTATAGTTTTTTATTTATAGTATTATTATTCTGAATTCATTTTTATTTTTATATTTTCAGCTTTCGTTTCAAAATTTAGTCTGTTGTGTAATTTTGCCAATTTCATTGTCTTTATAGTTTTTATTAATTTTTATTTCAGTTTTAGCTTTACTTATTTAGGCACTTTAAATTAAACCAATTTTTTCCCTGGCAACTTGCTGAAATAAAATTAATTTATGTGTGTGTGTTTTTTATTAATATTTCATTTTATTTTTTTATTTTTTTTTCGAAAATATATTTTTATGGTTTAATTATAATAACAGTTCACAGTTCAGTTAACGATCACACAACACGCAAGTAAACAGATAAAATATCTTTGTTAGTAAGTGTTTTGATTGTTTTATTTTGAAATTATTTGCATATATAGTGCTTTCAAACACTCAAATCTTCAAGTATTGCTGAAATGCTGTAAACTTCTGTCCTTAAAAATGTTGGAAATTCATTGTTTAAAAAGAGTAGGAACCCTGAAGCAGTGTGAATTTAGTATCATTGATATTTTTGTATAACTTTGCTTAATTAGATTATATTTTATGTGCTCACGTTAATCTCTAAAATTTTTAGTAATTTTGTGTTTTTGTCTTTTTCTAGTTTTTTTTATCTATATAATTTTTATTTCAACTTTAGTTTCAGTTATTTTGGCAAATCTTATCTCGGCAACTAGCTGAAATAAAATACGTTTTTTAAATTTTATTTCAGTTAACGTTTAAAACTTTCCAACATTCAAATCCACAAGCTTTTAACATTATTTTGGCGGAATATTGGAAAAACACAATTTTAGCTTTATTTTGATTAATTATGCGGCCACATTTGTTTATTTTAATCTTCCATCAACTTGTCTTTTTC
>NW_015781508.1:0-1163 GCF_001515625.1 Sinocyclocheilus rhinocerous | reverse complement strand
ACATGATCCTTCAGAAGTCATTCTAATATGCTGATTTGCTGCTTATTATTAATGTTAAAAATAGTTGTGCTGCCTAATATTTTTGTGGAAATGTTTTTTTTTTTTTTCCAGGATTACTAGATTCATAAAAAGTTCAAAATACAATTATGTAACAATGTAAATTATGTAATTACTGTCACTTTTGATCTATGTAAAGATTCTTAGCTTAATATTGACACCAAACTTTTGAACGGTAGTGTAAGTCAGTGGGACATTTCTGAATTTTAAATTAATTATTTGTATTTTTTATTTTTTATTTTAACAAAAACATCACTTAAACCTGAAATGATCTACAAGCCAAAGTTTTAAATGTAGTCTGTATGATAAATGGTTTGCACTTAATTGCAGAAAATTAAGAAGCATAAGAAGAAGAAGAACTTAACTCGAACTCATCTTGCAAACACTGTAAAAAAAAAAAACTGAAACAATGCTTATTTTAAGAAGAGCTCAAAATTAAGAAAATCTGAAAACTCTGAAAAGTGAATTTGATAAGTAAATCTTTACATCCTATTAAGATAATATAGTGCATCCAGGGTTTTTGTGTCACAGTACATAAATAGTTTAAAATGATTAATTGTCAATCAACATCCACTCTGAAATGGTGAAAGTATTAAGAATCCAAGAGGGACAAACAGAAAAACAGGAAGGACCTTGTCCTCTCGCTCCTTATTGTCTCATAATACAGATAAGCTCAGTCTGAGAGCAGCTGCTGCCTCCCTGATATCTATTTCATTTCTTCCACGGTCTCTCAAATGAAGACAAGCCACCAGAGCATCAGCATCAGGACCAGCAGGCTGCTCAGCAGGAGGGAGATGCGGGGGTGATGCAGTACCACTGGGTACAGCTGGCAGACACGGGCCGGTTCCTCTGTGGACACGGCTATGGAGACCTGGACGCCATGTCCCTGAGCCTCAAAGTCTTTTTCTTCATTGCAATCATCATCATCATCTTCATCCTCCTCCATATGCTGCTGCAGCAGCGGCGGGCCTCCTGGTGCGGGCGCCCACCTGACCCTTACCTGCTGTCGCCTGGACGTGCCTGCTGCACGCTTCCATCTCTGCGCAGGGCAACGGGACACCAAGAGAGACACAGAACAATGAACAGACATGTGGAGTGGGGAGAGA
>NW_015781507.1:0-1164 GCF_001515625.1 Sinocyclocheilus rhinocerous | reverse complement strand
TTGGTGGTATTAATCTAGTTTTCATGATTACACAGTCATCTTAGGAAAGCAGAGGGAAAGACAAAGAAGGGTGAAAGACATCATGTCCTGTTTGTCCAGGTCACAGGAGCCTGTGCAGTGTTAATGGTATTCAGGGATCAGTGTTGCAGATTAACCTCTGAACGACGGGTGAAGAGGAGGAATCATTCCAGAAGGGCTGCTTAGACTAAAGCCGTGTGTTGCGTCTGTATCTCTGCTTCTGTGTTTACATCATGAACTCTGCACATAAGTTCCCAGATGATTCCACCACTTGAGTTGCTTCTCCTGAAGTCATTAAAGGAGATTCACCAAAGACTGAGGTGTCGAGTTTTAAGAATGTGGATGCATTTGCAGATTTAGTTTGACCCTTGATGTCTTTGGTAAGTTGCACTTGATTGCTCTGCAGAAAGCATCCAGCTCTTCGTGCCAGGAATGGCTATAGAGCATAAAGTCACATGAGACTGTTTGGAAACACCTTGTTAGAGCTTGAATGCAGGGTCATTGCGTAAAAACTCAGTCAGTAACAGGGGTCTTTAAACCAGACCCTCATGGAGACTTAAAAAGTGATGGGGGCTCTGTAATTTAATGATAATTTGCGTATGGATTAATTGGATTTGTAGAGAAACATTTTTATTAGTGCTCTTTGAACACAGTGCAGTTTGGACCTGAAACTGGTCTTGGTCAAAGCACATCCCTCAGAGTGAGTCTCACCTGTCCACTTTCATCTGAGAAAGATTTGATGACTGATAGCATCCTCAGGACACTTTCTTCTCTTAGTCATGCAGTTTAGCCTTAAAACTATCCCAGCTTGCAATAAGCACACCTGAGCGCTGTCTTATATTCGCTCATATCAGGTGCTGTGTACATCAATGTTATGAATACATCAAAGCTCCTTGCCCTCACCTTGGCATCCTATTGAATGAATGTATCATAACAAGGTAGTGTCACAATCACTGAACTGAGTAATGGATCTACATCGGCACAAGGTCTCTGCTCCTCCGACCATGCAATGTCATACGGCATAGCCTTGGTGGGCTATCTGTTTATGCTGAACCCTCACACGAGAACATCACCTCTGTTAGAGCATGCCGAGCATGGTGCGAGTGATCACACATCCTCGGCAGTGGGATTTATTTATTTATTTTT
>NW_015781506.1:0-1161 GCF_001515625.1 Sinocyclocheilus rhinocerous | reverse complement strand
TATGCTCACCAAGGCTGCATTTATTTGATCAAAAATACAATAAAATCAGTAAAATATTATTACAAGTATAACTTTTGTGTTGTGCCAAACTTTGGACCGTTTTCATATGCTTCTACATGGTGCCAAATGTTTCACAGAAATGTATATGAAGAAATGACAGGAAGGTGAAGCACTTGACACTTCTCTCTCTTAATTTGTCCTCTAAGACCAATTTTAATTTCAACAGGAAGAACCCAGGAATAACCTTGAGGTCTATCAGCAGACTGATGTTAGATGCACACATGCATGCAGAGGGGAGTGAGGGGTTAATGAAGGCGTGTGGCTTCAAATGACCGTTATGCTGGAAAGCCTTAGGAAAATCCCAAAATAAACACTAAGGGACAAAAGTCTCAAAATCTCTGTCTAGACAGATCTAATGACATATCAGAGAATTCAGGTTAATATTATGCAAGTAAGCATTCAACATAACATACAAAAGATTAATGCTGTGTGGAATATTTCTCTTAAAAACAGCTGTATATCAGCATACACACCTTAGCTTCAGGCGATCAGTATGACCCGAGAGATCACTGTACAGTATAGCAGTACCATGATATAAGCCTGTGATGCTCAACTTATGGTTTTCCTGAAATGAGAAAGAAGTATGAATTTAATTAATTCAACACACATGCTGTGCCCGCAAACATCAGTGTGTGTTTTCATCTAGACTGTATGCATTTTTAGTTAACCAATTTCCTACTTGCACTACTGTTCAAAAGTTTGGTATCAGTAAGATTTTTTTATTTTATTTAAGAACTTAATACTTTTATTCAGCAAGGATGCATTAAAATGGTCAAGAAAAGAATCTTGAAAAAAATGCAACATGGTTTCCACAAAAGTACTACAAATGTTAAATGAATACATGTTTTACTTGAGCAGAAAATCTGCATATTAGGCTGGTTTCTGAAGGATCATGTGACACTAAAGACTGGAGAAATTATGCTAAAAAAATTCAGCTTTGCATCAGAGGAATAAATGACATTTGAATGTATATTGAAATAGAAAAGAAGCTATTTTAAATTGCAATAATATTTCACAATATTACTGTATTTTTAATAAAAATGAATGCAGACTTGTTAAGCATAAGAGACTTCTTTCAAAAACATTAAAAAATCTTACCGA
>NW_015781505.1:0-1163 GCF_001515625.1 Sinocyclocheilus rhinocerous | reverse complement strand
GTGGAAGTTCGCCCGTTCGGATGAGTTGACGAGACACTTCCGAAAACACACGGGACAGAAGCCATATGAGTGCATGCTCTGCCACAGAGCCTTCAGCCGTTCCGACCACCTGGCGTTACACATGAAGAGACACGTGTGAGGCCAAACACAAACAAAACACAAAAAGCAAATGCGTCCACACATTGAGGTTAGTCCGTGAGGGCATTTTAGAGGTTTAGAGAGGACCTGTGTTCAGCAGGTGAGGTGCTGGACATTGTTTATTCATAAAGCACTATTACATAAATATAGACAACTGACATGTACATACGGTACATTAAAATGCTAAAGGGGATGCATTGGTGATTTTTTTTTCAAAAATAAAATCATAATCATAAGTAGGTTTCACACCAAAATCAAGAGCTCCAAATTTGTATTTACTTACAGTAAAAACATCAGACTTATTTCCAATCTGGACCCTTTAACAAAACTGTATGAATTAGCAAACGGTAAACAATTAATTGAAATCCACCCATCAAAAATGGATTACTGTGAAAAATAAAAAAGAAAGAGAAAAGAAAAGTAGTTATGTAAGAGTACATTATTAGTAATGTAAGGAAATTCCTGATGGATATGAATTGGAATTAGCTCATGTACATAGAGATGCAGAAATATATGTAGCTTAAAGTGTGATTTTTTACAGAAAATGACAAAATAAATATATATATGTTGCTGTTCAGGTCAGCGGTGAGCATTATTATTTTACATAATTGAATCTGATTTCTTATTTATTGTCTATAGTCCTTATTGTGTGGGAGTTCTTTGGCATTTTAAATGTTACCAAAAGTCATAAGAGTCTTCATGTGTAATGGTAATATTGCTATTTATAGAAAAGGATACCATCAAGAGAAAAATAAATATATTTTCCCTTTCATGCTAATGTTAATGTTTTTGTGAAGCATTTATTGTTATACTGAATATGTGATCATCTATTTATGTGATCTTATTCACTAATAAAGCAACTGCAATTCTGCACTTTCTGTAAGTCTTATTTCCAACCAATAGATGGCAAACTAACACACAACACAGTGTGTGTGCATCTACTGCTCCAGTGCACTGAATAAATGTGAATTATAAAGTTGTTTTGTTTGCACAAGGAGTCTGACAACAGTCAGTGCTCCACACAG
>NW_015781504.1:0-1164 GCF_001515625.1 Sinocyclocheilus rhinocerous | reverse complement strand
AACATTACTAGTGAGAATGGAAAAAGATCAGTAGCTACGGGCTCAGTCATCCATTTTTTATTTGCTACATATCCGTTAAGAGAACATGTATTTATTATAGAAATCACTTTGCATGTTTACACCAATTCTAAATAAGAGATGAAAAATGTCAAAATTCTGGTGAAAACAATAGGCCCATAATTTTTTAGATGTTATGTAATTAATTACTGTAGGTATCATCAGGAGCATTTTTAAGATTAATTTTAATTGAGTGGTATCTAAAGGTAATGTAAATGTAAAAACAGAAAAAATAGCATGAACATTTAAATATCTAATATCGACTGAAACTGATAAAATATATATCAGCTCAAAACCGATTTGTTGCTGATCTATCATGAATACCCAAAATAGTTAGATACTAAAAGATAAGATTTTCTTTTTAAAGTACATCCACATCATTTAAATAAATGAAACGTTGCTTGCACTTATATACCTCTTGAACTTGAAAAAGGCACTTTCCACTTTATGATGGCATGTTCAAGTGTAGCATTTTGCTCGAGGAGCTTAAATAAATATCAGTATACCGTAGCTACTGGTTACAATTGTAGCCTTTGTAAATAACACAAAATGTATGGCTTCAGATGCCAAGAAATCTATTCTAAAATTGTTATTAAAAGAAAAAATCTCCAAAGTATGAAGGGGGACTCACCTCCACCTCCTAGACATCAGCTTCGCCCTGCACTCCATTCATTCTCCGCCTATATATCAGACTTACACTAATGCAAAAGTCTTGGAAACTCATTACTTACTCCTATTCTTTTGTGTAGGTGATGATGGATCAGTCAAATAAAGTGTATTAAAGAAGCATTATCATGATAATGAACTGATAGCTCCCTATCAAAGGTGACAATGTATCACTAAATGAAGTGCACAAGCCATTTAAATGACAATGGCTGTCAAAAGACAATGCTGCAGGCGATGATTCAAAGAGCCATTTTGCTGCAGAAGGCCATTGCAGTTCTATTCATGACTGGTGTGGGAAAAATGCTTTGTAGGCAGTTTGGAGATATCCAGAGAAGTCAATGGGGCTCTGAAATACTCGGGGCCTGGGTGAATCATCATAATATCTGATAAATAGTTGCCTTCATGAGTTTAAGCAAATTGAATTTCTTGCAACAACTGCCT
>NW_015781503.1:0-1163 GCF_001515625.1 Sinocyclocheilus rhinocerous | reverse complement strand
ACTTACAGTGCAAAAAAGAGTTTTTCGTTGATCCCTGAGATGCAGGACACAATGCCTAGTACCAAGATGATTCCTCCCATCCAAACATGAGCTGGCTTTACAAGAGCACGAGCCGTCGTTGGAGTACAGGGTAAGAGAAACGCAGTAAAACCCATGACCCACTAGAAAAGAATCAGAAAAAAAATGAGAATTTTATTAATTCTTGCATCACTGCTGTCATCCATCTACATATGAACTATGTGAAACTACATTCTCAGTATCCAAAATGTTTGAAGGAACAGTTTCTTGCAAATATTTGGGATACAAACAATGTAGTTTAATATATTCATATGTTGATGGTTCATTGTTTATCCACTATTGAATTTCTTATTTACAGAAACAACTGTACTACTGTACATGAACAATTTTCAACACGATACTCACCTGTGCAGTAAAAAGCGCAGTGGTACAAATCCCCACCCAGCTGTGGAGGGAATAGAGGTTGGCTGTGTGGTTTGCATTGTGGTAGTCGAACACCGCACAAAGCCCGATAACAGACAGAACGAAAGAAAGGAGCAGAAGCCCAGCATGTAACAGCTTCCATGGGAGCTTATTGTGACCCCACGTCAGAGGAATACGGTACACTACGGCCGCTGGTTAATAGAGGAAAAAAGACACTGAGGACAACTGTCACGTAAAAGTCTGTTAAACTGACAAAAAATACGCTAAATATCATAATATTTCAATGTAACATGCCAAACTTAAATCTAACAATAAAACAACCAAACACTTTTTACAACATATTTGCTTTGCAATGCTGTGTTATCATATTACAGCTACAGTAGCATGAAACACAAGCCATGATAATACTGAAATCAAACATACCATTCCCATAAAGCACCACCATGCCAGTGACCATGAAGACCGGGTGCCAGTTGAACTGCTTGACTGAGCCGTCCCATGCAAATCCACCTCTATAGCTGTAATTCCAGTGAGCTACTAATGCCACACAGGTGATCCCCAACATCAGGCACAGCAGATAGGTTAGGTAAAATGTAACAATTCCTCTCATCCTGTGAGTGCTACAGAAACAATACACATGCTATTTAGCTTGAGAAATTAACGTTGCCTGACACATGTTTTAATTACAGAGGTGTTTACAAAGACATTAATTAATTAATAGC
>NW_015781502.1:0-1146 GCF_001515625.1 Sinocyclocheilus rhinocerous | reverse complement strand
GGTAGCCCTCTTTTTCCTCATCAACAGGTCAGAGATGACTTTCTTGAACCAAAGGCCGGAAAGACTTAACAGCCAGGTCAATGCCCAATGCGTGGTTGCTGGTATGCCATCAGGTGAGGACATACACCCCAGCCTTTCGGAAGGGGAGGGCAGACAATTTCACAACTTTTCTGCTCCTCTTTATGACACTGGAGAAAACCACAAGAACGACCTAGCAAACTCTCGAGCCTCTAAGGGAATGAACTGCTTGAAAGTAGCTGAGTGCTGCTTTGCCATGTGGAATTTTTTGAAGACAGCACTGACCACATTGCAAAAAAGCAAAAAATCTCTGTGAGATTGAACCACAGATGCCTCTTTGTCGCAAACAAACCTGCCATGAAGAGACTGATTGTACAAATCATATGATTTGTGACTCGAAGCACCAGATCAGCTGCACACCGGAGCTGTTTGACCGCCTCAGGGGCCGGACCAGCCCCTTTAACCATATCCTTAAGGACGTCTGCTTAGTATGCCTGTAGTACCACCATGGCCAGCAGCCATATAGGACTTGCCAATCAGGACAAACATTGTCCTACAAGGATTAAATGGAAATGTAGGTTTTGTTTTTCAAGATTGGACCAACGATGGTGAGATATATGCCACCAGCATCTCTTCAAACTTTGAAATATCCATTTACCCGTGCTCCACTAAACCCATGATGGTGGTAAATTAAGAAGTAGACGGATTAGTGATACAATCACTTCGAAGATCTCGATAACTCATTATGGAAATCTAGAAAGTGGATGCAAATTACAACCAGGCAGAAAGCACTTATCCAACTTGGACTGCTCTTCCTGCTGGTCAGTATTTAGCCAGTTCAGCTCTAGCCAGTTCAAAGCACATGAAACCACCTCGGTAAGCCCTTTAAAGGCAAAAGAAGTCAACCTCAGAAACAAAAGAAAGTAAAGCTGAGAGCGAAGCACTTTAACTCGAAAGTTGTCACAGTGCACAAATTCAGAATTGCCACTGACGCTAGTGCCATTTGAGTGAACCTATGAAAAGGAGCTGCAGGAACCTCTTTTTGAAAAATTATGCATGAATAACTGAATAAATCACTGCAACTTTATAATGTACAGTATATATATATATATATATATATATATATAT
>NW_015781501.1:0-1163 GCF_001515625.1 Sinocyclocheilus rhinocerous | reverse complement strand
AGAATAATTTAATTATTATTTATTGCCATTTTTACTTTCTTTAAAAAAAAAAAAAAAAAATCAGCAAAAAAAATTGTTTTGTCGTTTTCAGTGTTGGTATAGTTACTGTGATTTGCCTTCATAAAGCAGTATTGTGTCATTTTGGACACAAAACTTAATTAGGAAAGTTTAGGGCTGAGATACCAGATATCAACTAAATGAGACAACAGTGTACCTGGTCTCTGCATATTGTAATAAATGTTCTCTTGAAGAGAATGCAGAACTGAGTCGGAGAGCTTGTTGCGAAAGTATGGCTCTCAATATGCCCTGAATCCTGTAAAAGCAAGTGTAGGAAAGCAAAATTAGTCATTAGAAAAATTAAATAAATATAAAAGATTATGTTAAAGCATGAACCATCTGCCCCTGACAGCCTTTACTATTTAAAGCAGGTGTCAGAGACACTGCATGTACTCTTGTGCCAAGTACAGGCTTGTAAGTATCTTTTATATAATCATGTCTTTGGCAGTCAACTCTCATCAAAACATTAATTAGGAAGACAGTTATATCATATCAGTATATTTTGAGCCGAAAGAGACTTTTGAACACAGTGGATCACTTCATCTAGCAAACATCCTGACCGCAATTTGTGCAAGTAAGCATTACAGATGTTATCCACAGGCAGATTCTGAAAATTGCATCACTCACTTTGACACATTTTGCAGTGCATGGGGTTACAGTGGTTTTGTCGATACAGTTGCACTTTTGCTCTAATGCACACATGCCACCCTGAACAGCCTCAAACAACACTGGGTTCAAGTCCCCGTACTCTCCTGATGCTACTTCAATGACTAAACACAAAACAGAGGGGAAATGTATGACGCATGATATACTGGTGCCAAATTGATCATTGGTTATTGATTCTTTGTAATGTGAATAGACAGTTTTTTTTTCATCAAAATCACATTAATTGCAATTTCAAATATGTTCTATATTATCCTTAAAATCAACCAGATAGACATTAATTTTATGTATTTTTTTAAGAACCCGTAATACATTTTCTTTTCAGGATTCTTTGCTAAATAGAAAATGTTTAAAAGAACAGCATTTATTTGAAACGGAAATCTTTTGCATTAAAATCAAACTTACTGAAATCTGCAGGATTGTGGTATGTGGGACAGTGAAGA
>NW_015781500.1:0-1163 GCF_001515625.1 Sinocyclocheilus rhinocerous | reverse complement strand
GGTCTTTGCTTCATGATTGGAGTTCCTGGTAATATTGCAGTAATTTTTTTCATAGTTCGGCATTTCAAAATGGACAATTTCACCGTTCATCTGATGCTGAACCTGGCAGCTGCAGACATTTTATGTTTGATAACGCTGCCTGTGTGGATCTACAACCAACTCTACAGCTGGAGTATAGGTCAGTCATCATGCAAGTTCTTCGCAGCACTCGTCTACTGCAGCGCATACTCAAGTGTGATAACCGTAACTATGCTGAGTGTGTATCGTTGTTTACAAATTCGACATCCACAGTTGTGGTCCAGAATGAGCAAGAGAAGAGAGAGAGCGCTGCTGATCAGCGGTTGGGCTCTGGCACTGCTTTTCTCTTGTCCTAGTGTACTTGCACAAGAGATCGTTCAAAGTAAATCCAAGAAATCTTGTGGCAGGATCTTGCATTCAGAGGAGTACAGGCTTACTGCTGCCATACTGGAGATGCTGCTGGCTTTTTTTCTTCCTTTCACAATCATATTGACTTCATATTGTTGCCTACATCAGAAGGTGACACAGGGAACGTTCAGCCACAGGCAAAGATTGACCAAACTGGTGACCCGAATTGTGGTAACTTTCTTCATTTTTTATGCTCCACACCAAATTATTAATTTGTTTCAAATTTTTGAAATAGTTTTCAAATCATCACTACCAGTTTTTTCAGCTAAACTCCATGAGATTAGAAGTTCCACAGGTGACATTGCGGGAAGTCTTACTTTCATTAACAGCTGTGTGAACCCCTTCCTCTATGCTGTGGCTTCAAAGACTTTACGTCAACAAAAATGAACACCTTTTCAGTACAACCAAAGGGACATGCTGTTTACAGAGGAGTCATTCTCATCTGTGAACAGACATTTTTACCCCTTACAAAACGTAATGGAAATGTTAAGCAAACAATCTGGATTCTGGATGAAAAGTTGCAGTTACATTTGGCTGATGCTTTTATCCAAAGCAACTTATATTGTACCTGAGGTTCACATTTTATCAGGTCATACATTCCCTGGGAATCAAACCCATGACCTTGATGTTACTACCACCATGTTCTACTGTTTGAGCTACAGGAAGTTTAAAGGTGAAGTTGGGCAATTATTGAAACAACGGTTAAATATTTACTGTTTTTATACATAATTTAATTT
>NW_015781499.1:0-1163 GCF_001515625.1 Sinocyclocheilus rhinocerous | reverse complement strand
TCCTTCAGGGAACGAGGGTTACCATACGTAACCGAGACGTTCTGGATGTAAACACATTTAGGATTTGTGAGTTTAACTTTAGGTCTTGTTTAAGACATACTGTAGAAGTAAAAAAAAAAAAAAAAAAATGCTTTTAATAAATCATGATTTTGACAAAAAAGTCAATGTTAAATGTCATTATTATAGCAAAAAATTCAAAATTATGACAAGTCAAAATTATGAGATACTAAGTCATATGACAGAAAGTCAAAATGATCACAAGTCAAAAATTATGAGCTACTCATAATTAACAAAATTTTAAAAATTGGCGTCATTATAACAAAAGTTAAAATGGCAAATTTAAATTGTAACAGCCATAATTATAAAATTACAAGTCAAAATTGACAAAAAGTTTAAAGATATTATGAGATAAGCCATTATGACAAAAAGTCAAAATTATCACACCAAAATCATTCAGAAAAAAAATCAAATTTATGACCAACTGAAATCGACAAAAAATCTGAGAAAAAGTTAAAATTGAAAATAAAAGTAAATTGTCAAAATTATGAGATAGTCATTATGACAAAAGTCAAAATTATGAGATAGTGATTATGACAAGTCAAAATTATGAGATAGTCATTATGACAAAAAGTCAAAATTATGAGTCATTATGGCAAAAAGTCAAAATAAGATACTAAGTCATTATTGTCACAAAGTCTGAGAAAAAGTTAAAATTGAAAATAAAAATAAATTGACAAAAAAATTCAAAATTGACAAAATGTTATAACGAAAAAGTTGAAATTTTGTCATCTAAATTATAAATCATGAAATAAGTTGAAATTATGACCATTTAAAATTGACAAAAAGTTAAAATTATGATACTAAGTCATATGACAAAAGTCAACATTTTCAGAAGTAAAAAATTATGATACTAATTATGACAAAAGTCAAATTTATGAGATAGTAAGTCTATTATGAAAAGAAGTCTAAATTATGAGATACAAGTTATTATTATGACAGTCAAAATTATGATATACTAAGTCATTATGACAAAAAGTCAAAATTATGAGATACTAAGTCATATGACAAAAGTCAACATTTTCACAAGTCAAAATCATTATGACAGTTGAAATAATGACCAATTGAATTTGACAAAAAAAGTCTGAGAACAACTTAAAATTGTA
>NW_015781498.1:0-1163 GCF_001515625.1 Sinocyclocheilus rhinocerous | reverse complement strand
GTGTCAGCTTCTACCTCATTAGCAGCACATATATCATAATGCACACCTTGTTTCTCTTCTAAAGTGCATTTTAGAGTCGATTTCGTCATAATTTTACAAGTTAGTTTTCACCTGGATATTTGATTGTAGTCAGAAAATGCTACGATTCATCCACGTTGCGCGAACATTTCTGTGCCGTTCGAAGTACCGCCCAACTGATTCAGTTGAGTGAGTCATTTATCCCGGAATCGCTCCAATCGATTCAAACTTAAGCAGCTAATCTCGATGATTCCGATCTATTCGGATGATTAATTGAAAAGAACCGACTCAAACGAGTCATTCATTTCTGAATCGGGCATTGCTTGTTGTCATTCAAACTAGCCGACTGAGAAACAGTACAAACGTTTTTATTGCTGAAATACTGTCAATGAAATGTAACGTTCTCTTGCATAAGAGTTTGCGACCAAACTCTCTTTCTTTCTGCATGGCGAGAAAGGTTTGAGAAAACTGCTTTGTGCTCTGGGATCAATTTGAGGTGCTTTCAGCTCAGACAGGCGGTGACTGAGGCTGGTTCATGTGAGAAGTGTTTTCTTTAGGTGAGAAATGTGTTTGGGCCTCATGACCCGCCCACACGTGGTACTTTTCAGTGTGCTTGTGAGCTCCAGGGCAGAGCAGCCGAGACCTGCTGTCCTTCGTTCATTCTGTGCATACTGTTTCCTGGATCTGCAATGCAACTGCTGTATTCTGTCTAATCTGTGACTGGAGCTAATTACATTTTCTAACTCAATTTACAACGAAAGGAAATGAGTGCTGCAGCCCGTACAACACTTGCAGCAATGTTTCTAAGGTGTTGCTAAGCTGATCTGAGTGGCTGTTGCACATTGCTTTGCAGTTGCTAGGTGATTACTTAATTAACTCAAGTCCAAAGAGCCCTCCTTTTACCAGGTCTCTGATATTTTTGTTACAAAATTTGATTGTGCCCCTCTGTAAATATATAGTGAAGGATATTTTTTTTTTTATTTTTAAAATTCAACCTGGTAAATATTGCATGACTACCTGACATTGCTTGAATTCGCCTTAAATTATTGCAGATTACAGGTAGGAGCCTCTCTAAAGCCATTTAAGAAGCTACTGGGTCATATATATTACCCCAAAATATATACATACACACACACACACACACA
>NW_015781497.1:0-1163 GCF_001515625.1 Sinocyclocheilus rhinocerous | reverse complement strand
ATAACTTTGTGAAAATGTAACTACTATACTGAATGTAATAGCATAGACTTCTTCATGGCTAGTGTTTTCATATTTCATTTCATTCTGTAACCTAAGCCTACTTGTTCTACAGATCTGTGTAATAGTGTTAAATGCTACTGTTTTTGATAGCATTGATAATGTTTCTGACAGATAATATCATGATATGTTTTGCACTTGCCTTGCCGAATGGCAGCAATAACCTGTCCAAGGGCTTTTTTGATTACAGTCAGTGTAAGTGCCGATGATGCAGTGTTGCCTGATATTGCTATGAAAACAAATAAAAAACGAAAAATAAATGAATGAAATGAATCGAAATTAGTTCAGATCTTTTGCAAAAAAAGATAAGATTAATATATCGCTAACCCTAAACTGTAACTTCCCACTTTATTGACTTTCTAAAGTGTCAAATTAAGTGAAAAAGACAAGTCCAAAGACGCTTATAATACCTGGATCTGGCAACACGGAGGCTGCGCCCGCGCCCTCATAACTCAAGCCTCGTTCACTCCGCCAGCTTCTCGCAGCGATTATTTTCATACCACAGACGCTAAACATTCTTACAAACTGTCTAGACTTAATTATATGTGCAGACAACTCTTATGATTAGCTTTAAACAGCAGATTAGTCATTCAGAAAACAAATTTTGGAAAAATTTACAGAGGTCCTCGTGACCTCATAGCTGGCTACAGCCATGGTGCCGTCTTGTGGTGTGTACATCATGTGAATGAGATTCATTGAGGTTTGAAGTAGATCAGCTCTAGTATTCTGTCTGGAACGTGGCATCAGAGTTGTATCTGGACTTGAGCCTCATCATTTGTACTTTCTGATGTTTGTTGTTGTGACTGAGGTCTGATGAAGAGCAAAAGGATGGTTATTAATGAGAATAATTAAATTCAGTACATGTTAAGCTCAGCTGGAATAATTTGTGGCATAATGTTGATTATCACAAAATTATTTTCCACCTGTTCCTCTTTAAAAAAAAAAAAAAACTTCCATAACCATATCTGTTAGAGCCGTATGGTCATTACATTTTGGGCGACCAGATTTCCAGTCCCAGTCCAGTTCCACTCTCTCCTCTCCTCCTACTGTCCTAAATAAATAAACATAACTTTAAAAAAAAAAAAAAAGAATTCTGTGTTACAGTG
>NW_015781496.1:0-1163 GCF_001515625.1 Sinocyclocheilus rhinocerous | reverse complement strand
CAAGAAACATTTCTGGTTATTATCAATGTTGAAAACAGTTGTGCTTGTCTGGGTCGGGGGGAACATCCCCGCAGTACTGCCTACATTGCAGACCCGCCACTGACCCTGCCCTAATAGCTTTAGCACATGATGTACTTGCCGGTGCATAAATTATACCTGAATGTGCACTAACAAAACTGTGCAATCATAAGGCAGCGTGAGCCCTCGTTAGCAGTTCCGAATGAAAGATAGTTCCTCTTTCTTAGACTATATCCCACCAGACAGCTCTGGCTTATTATAGAGATGCACTGATCCAAATATCCCCTCATATCTCCTCTCATCACTTTTCCTGCCCTCTTTTCTCTCCCCCACCTCCCTCTGTGCGGCAAATCTGACTGTGATTTTAAAGGGCTGCTGAGTGAAATGAAAGCACTTCCTGTTTCTATTTCTGTAACTGTCTGTGTGAGGAGCTACTGAGGCAAGACTCGGAAAGCAGCAGAGCATTCTACAGTGACTAATCGCTCACACACACGCTCACAGACAGGCACGGCACCCTCCCTTCCTTTTTCTCACAGAAGCCATTAAATGACAAACCAGCCCTTTCATCCACCTTCCAAATCTCTCCATCACTCCTTTCTCGCCGATGACCGCCTGTCTGCCGTGCCCTCAATGTCTCTAGATTGTCATCTCCATGATACAGCCCACTCAAGACACAATAGGGGTACAGATAGAGGGCAACGTGTGTGTTTTCCAACGGAAAGGGTGCTTTGATTGGCGGCTGATCAAAGGAAGTCTTCCGTTCTCCGCCTTGATGGACAGATGGCTGACTCACTCCTTGAGGGTAAAGGTCATTTATCCTCTATTGCTCCAAACACTTTTAAAGGCAGCGTGACTTCAGAGTGGGCTTCCAGCACGGTCTGTTAAGCCCATCTCTTCCTGTAGACTAACATGAAAGAGAAGGCGATATATAATCAGACGTCTATTTCCGACTGCTGGCTTGTCGGAAATTCGCTGTATGAAATTGGGTCATTTGATGTTTGGTCATACTTTCAGGTGTGACCGGAACGGCGAGTCTTTCGGGGCTGCTCAACGCACACAGTCCTGTTAAATATGCCACAGCCCACACAGAGACAGGAAACAATGTCACCTTGCTGATCAGGACCAATCAGAAGACAGAGTCATGG
>NW_015781495.1:0-1162 GCF_001515625.1 Sinocyclocheilus rhinocerous | reverse complement strand
TTTCAAATTAAATAAAATTACCGTTGTTCCAACTCCAGAAACTATCAAACTGCTCAAGATAAACACAAAACAAAATGCTTTCCGCCTGCACAGTTATCAATTCTAGAAAATTGTTATATTCGTTGCCTTTGTTATTCTTTATAGAAGTGTATAATTATTGACAATCGAATATTTGATTGCATGATTACATTTAAAGTTGCAGTAAAGGTTTAATTTTTAAGCACAGACAAACAAGTCATTTTTTTATCGTGCAGATATACCACTAGAAATATAGGACTAGGTTGTCCTTCCTTCCCGCTGTTATCATTAATAATTATAGGCAACACCATATAAAAACTATTTAGCTTTATAATGCTTTCAAAATTATTAATTGTATTTTTAATGAAGCCTATAGTCTAATCAAATTATTTGAATGTTAGTCGATGATCTTAACTTATATAACTTTAGTAATAATTGTTGTGAACGTTAGATATTAATAAAATGTATTATGAAGTTAAGCTATTTATTTGTTTATTTATTAAATTACTCCGAAAAAAAGAGCCACGCGCTTCTGATTCGCTGTAGGCTAGCTTTTACTAGTAAAGCGCTTAACTTTGCCCTTCATATGTGAATGAATGATGCCACTTGTCCTGGCAAGTGAAATAGTTGCTTTACGCGATCGTTGAAAGTTTTAAGACACACAGGCGTTTCCGTATTGACAGAAGTTTTCCACCAACAGAAACACAAAATAACCGCAATAAATGAAATCATTAAACCACGTGTCACCTTTTCAATTTGAATGACGTTAACTCTTTTGTAAACAAATAACACCTGCTCCATGTTAAAATGTAGGCCTATTGTATTATGAATATTTCAGAATGAGTTTCAGAAACACTCGGACTCTTTTCTCTTGTAAACGAGGATGATCATTATCACCTTTGTAAATAACAAAATCTGGCCCATGCTGACCGAATTGACCATTTTAGAGACAAAGCTTATTGCGCAGCTTTTCCATTTGTAAAAGAAGTCGCACATTTGTTTAATCTGTTCACTCTAAAAAATGCTGGGTTGTTTCAACCCAACTGTGGGTCAAATATGGAGTAACCCAACTTTTGGGTTAAAAAATGTAATGTAAAAATGTAACCCAACGGTTGGGTTAGTCCACATTTGACCCAAAGTTGGG
>NW_015781494.1:0-1163 GCF_001515625.1 Sinocyclocheilus rhinocerous | reverse complement strand
ATGTCTACAGCACAGAACACATCATAATGCACCAGCAAGTGCAAGCCTATGACTTATATCTTTGATTTTCAACATCGACATCTAAGAATGTCTCCATCAAAACATTTTTTGTCACTGCTTTGAGTGAGGCTGCTGTGGCTTTGTGGCTTTCATTGGACAGATATGTGTGTGTATGTGTGTCTGTGTATCAAAGTGAATAGGTCCCTTTGTTAGCTGTAGCTAGTGAAGGGACATAGCAGAGGGGGCAAGGACATGGGAGGCTAAATATACCTCTTGGTATGGTATGGCGGGTAGCTGGCCCTTAACCCCATGCCCAAATGGTTACCTCTATTGTAATTCCATTTGCATGCTGCAGCTTATAGCCTGATAAATGACTAAAAGCAAGGAACGCAAAGCATGAATTGTAAATCGTTTTTATTGTATTTATTAAAAAATAATGTGACATTTCTAAATGTAGATATACCCAGATTAAGGCCTATACATACCTAAATCATTTTGAATCATTTAGCATCTTCATCTGATTGTTCATATTCTTAAAAAAAGAAAAAGAAAAAAAAACTAAAATGCAAACATTAGCATGTTATGTTATTTGTGGCATGGTGTTTTGTCCTCAGTGGCATCATTTAAAGAATTGATTCACTCAAAAATGAAAAATGGTTTTTTTTGGGGGTTTTTTTTTGTGAAACACAAATAAAATGTTTTTTTTCCAGACATTATTACTTTTATAATGAACATTCATGAAATCTCACAAATGTGTCAAGAATACCTGTTTTTAGTGAATCAAGTCTTACATTTCAGTCTGTTCCTCACATAGATGTATTATACTATTTTATCAGGGCATTAAATATAGTGCATAGCCACTGCAGTCTGTGTAAATTAATATGCTGCAGGGATTGATATTTGCTGAAATGCACATGTAATCTGAAGACTGCAGCACCAACATATTCACAAACAGATATGAAATCCATTGTATCACACAAGCATATTACAAAGAATAAATTTACATGTCACACAATTTGTCTTCTCACCTATTGAATTTATTTAATAAACAACAATAAATATTATTATTTCATTAGCAGTGTCATCTCCAGATTAAATAAGGCGTTGGGGTTCAGTGGTAACCTGTCTTTACTTGTAACAGCACTACATATAGGCATCAAAAA
>NW_015781493.1:0-1162 GCF_001515625.1 Sinocyclocheilus rhinocerous | reverse complement strand
ATGGTGTTGGTTGAAGAGATTTTAACCCCTCCAAATGTGTACAGTGCTTTAAGTGTCAAGAAAAGCTCTAAATGAATGTAATTAGTAATAATAATAATAATTATAACAGTTGAGATGCTATAATCATATTTGATTATTATTATTATATTATGACAATATTCAGAACAAGTATATATTAGTAATATAAGTTTATTATTATAATTAGTACAGATGGTATTGGTATTATTTTTATTCATGTCAGAGGTTTAGGGAATTTGTTTTCAGTGTTTTTAAATGTGATTCACATTTAAATTAATGCGCAGCTTTACTATCCGTAATAATTCACTATGTAATTGTTGATATGAATAATAGCAGCAACAATTCAGCATAGATGACATGAATTGTCAAGCACATGGTGTATATTTTATGCATTTGACTAATTATTGTATAGTTAGTATGCATTCTGCTTAATGAGCTTATATTAAATGATTACATGAAGTATTTGTACTTCAAAAAACGACATTTCGAGCTAAAGTCTTTATGTTGTGTTACTCCTATCACATTACTTTTACGCAATCTTGTTTGTTATGAATATGCTGTTTGCATGAGAAATGTGCTCATGCCAGCGTAATGCAAACTTATTGCACCATTGCATTTCTCAGAAGCACATAAGTAAAGATGGGCCAGTTGGTCAGCTCCGGGGCAGTGGAGGTATCCAGGGCAGGATTCTCGTTTTGGATACACATTATCCATCAATTAGTGAACACCTGGCTGTGTTGCGTACACATTGGGACTGAATCAATTAAGTCTTTTAATCCAATTATTCACTTATATCTGGGGTAAAGAAACGTTTGAAATGCAGTCATAAACTTTAATCATTAAGAAATCAGATTTATATGAAAAACACTTTCTTGAAGAATGCCAGTTTCTGTGTGTGCATGTGCAATGAGAGTTATAAAGAGCATTTTCTGCTTCACCAGCCTGTTCTGGTGATGCTTTTTAAAGTTTCTTCACCCTCCTGGGCTGTTTTGAAAACTCTTACAGTGTAAACATCAGAGCGATCTGAGCAGATCACATGAAGCATGTAAGACTAGAGTCTCGGATTGCCAGCCGTGGAATATGGAGTAATCAGAAGTAGGGTACAGTGTCAGCCGAGGCAGTCTGTCAGTGAAAAACAAGTTCA
>NW_015781492.1:0-1163 GCF_001515625.1 Sinocyclocheilus rhinocerous | reverse complement strand
AGAATGCAAAATGAAACCAAATATTCAAACATCTTTAGATTAATTTAAAGATATTTTGACATTCATCCATGTGAAAACCTGGTCTTCTGAAATAACAACACTACTATGAGTATACTTTTACAAAAGTGTTTTGAATATTTTATCAATTTTAGCATTTTTGGCAAGTTGGCATGGAAACAGAAATTCAATCTTTTTTTCCCCCTAAATGCATCTTAATTATATTATTGTGAACCATTCATCTTAGCATATGTTTCTTTTTCTTTTTTTCCTACGTAATTTTTAATCAAACAGTCACTTGATCATCATTGAAATGACAGACTTCTCTTTGCTAACATTTTGATATTTTCGGTTTTCTTTCAAATTTTAAGGTTTTAGTAATTTTGTTGTGTGTTTTTTAAATGAAAATGAGAAATGTTGCCTTGCAAATAGCAGAAATAAAACAATGTGTTAATGTTAAAGTTAGTTTATTTTAGAAAAGTAATTTAGAAAAGTTTTTTTTTAATGATTTTGATTTTAGTTTTCTTAATTAACTATAATAACCCGGGCTTAATCTTTCTTTCAGATCTGCCTCCATCCAATCAACAACCAGCAGACTGAACCAAGTCCCGCCTGCATGTTTTTTTATTTTTTGAAAATAATTTCTGTTAATAGCATATTTCACTAAAATCATTTTGTTAGTCAGTTTGTGTTTCACCTTCACAATATCCTCCTGAGAACCTGCTGTCCTCTGCATGTATGAAAAGACATGCCCTGTTTCATAACAGAATGTCATATGACAAGCAATTTGAAAATCAGTCAGAATGCTGAAGAATTGTGTAGAGATGAATGTTTTGCTGTCCTCTGACAGAACATCCCTGAGCGAACATCCCTCTCTCATTCATTCTGTACAGGTCAAACTACTCTTCATGTTCGTCCCTGTGCTCTGTGTGTTATAATAAAGACATCCAGCCGGCACGCAAGCAGAGGGAAAGCGCTCGATACAAACGCAGCACTGATTGTGGCCAGTCAGGAAGTTGATGGTGAATTGGTGATTTGTGCTATTGTGCCAGAGGAGCCCCTCTTTTTGTGCTCCTCCAGAAGCCCACCCTGCCGTCCTCTTGAAAGAGCAAAATCTGATCATCAATGAAAGAGAAAGAAAAGAGGGAAAGACAAGAGTGAGAGAA
>NW_015781491.1:0-1162 GCF_001515625.1 Sinocyclocheilus rhinocerous | reverse complement strand
AAAGTGAACTCCCAAAAAAACTTTGTATGCCACCCCCACTATTTCAGCCCCCTGGTTCTCATGTCCACCCCTCTCCTACGGTGTCAGCAGACGTGGGCCACTGGGACTGTGATCTGTAAGATTGCAGGGAGATTAGGCCGGGCTGGGGGCTCACAGCCTGAAGGGGGGCTAAAAAGTAAGAGTGCTAAAGGCAGTTAAGGGCTCCTTAATGGGGGTAAGGAAGTGTATTAATCAACTCAGCGCTACTAAAACCCGGAGCTGCAGGGCCCGGCCAGAGTGGCGTGCAGGTGGTCTAGTGCTCTACGGGGAGTCAAGGAGGGGAGGAGAGGAGGTTCAGTCGCATACAATGCCACTATAAAAGATTAAAAACTTTGGGAGAATGGGGACTCGCTGTGACCCGCCTCCTACTCTAGAAGCTGAGAGGATGGGTGGAGAGGAGGAGAAAACACACACAAGCTAATGTACCTGGACATCAGTGCATTTATACATTTATTTAAAAAGTGTGAAAAAAGATTTGAGTAGACTCATAGACAACAGCCTACAATCTGATTGGACGCAATGCTACTATACACTACCAAATAATGTGTGTGCTAATATGAAGTCATTGAGGACTTCAGTGCTGGTTATTAAATATGTAAATATGTGTGTATGATTCCTACGTCTTTGTACACAAATATGTAAATGTGTATGTATGATGCCTAAGTCTTTGTACACTTTTGTCAGAACATGGTCTCTTACTGAAAGAACGCAAATGAATATAGAGCAGCAATTCATACCCAGCAGGTACTTAGTAAGTTGCAGGGGGTACAAAAACATTTAACACTAAAAATAAATAAATAAATAAAATAAGGCTACCTAAAGATTAAAATAATCAATCTAACAATAAACAATCTAATTATTTTATTTTTGTAATTAAAGGCAAAACATTTTAGTAATTTTTTTGCAATTTCAGTTACTTTAGAAAAAACAATAAAAATTGGGTAACACTTTTACAATAAGGATCAATAAGATTTGTTAAGATTTGTTAACTTCATTACACTTCTAAAGCATTTATTAATCTTAGTTACATGTTAATTTCAGCATTTACTGATACATTATTTAAATTAATATTTGTATCTTAAAGCTGCAGTCCGTAAGTTTTGCCTCTTTGTCGCCCTCTCTG
>NW_015781490.1:0-1162 GCF_001515625.1 Sinocyclocheilus rhinocerous | reverse complement strand
GTACACCACCCCATCGTAAGTTCCATTGTTACTTCCCTCAGGGTTGTCCAGTTCAACCCCGGCCCAGAATCCATTGGCAAAGTTAGTTTGTCCCTTGAATCTCAGTGTCCCTGGTTGTATATTACTAACCAAAACCCGGTCTCCAATGCAGAAGCTTGGCAATTCGTCCATTACTGGCAAAACTGGCATTTGGTGCTGTGGTGAAGTTGAACATTTTGAATGACTCATGATGTCGTCTTTGGAGCCTTTACCAAGGCTATTGAGGTCTGCATGACTTTCAGTTTGGAAGCTGCCATTAGTGCTTCCTGATCGGACACTTAGTTCTTCTTCAATTTCCTCTTCACTGCTGTACATTGGAGACTTGACAGATTTTTCTTTGGGCTCTGGGGCAGAGGGTGATGTAGGCTTTGATTCATGATTATCCTCCTTAAATGATGACCCAAAGGAAGGTTCAAAGACATCGTTATATCCATCACCTGAGGGTGACGGTGTATCTTTCATCTTTGGTGAATCCTCCCTCTTGGACAATGAGAAGTCAGGGGTATAAGAATGATCTATGGCTGAAGGAGTCTTTTCAGCTGAAGGATAGTCTATATCTTTTGATTTCACCACAGGAGAATCAGTAAATCTCATACTCTCTGCAGCATCTGCAGAATCTTCAACTGCTGGCTTGTCATCAGCATCCTTCTCAGACAACCTTTCCTCCTCAAATTTGGGTTTCAAGTCATTCAGCGATGGAATCTGAAGCCCAAGATCCAGTTTAAGCAGAGGGTGAGAGTGTTGGTCAGACTGGTAATTCTCAGACCCCTCTGACTTTGCATATTCCAGTTCCTCCATAATACCTGACTTGTGGCTGGAGACCACACTCTCATCTTCCGAAAGGAGGTCATTGGCTTCTGGTCTAGCAGAATGTTCTTTGATTGAGGGGGCATCTTCAGATTGGTGGCTTAGATACTCTGGACTATGCAAGCTCCTCAAAATGTCCATATGTTCAGGACTTCCCATAATTGGAGTTGGAGTAACTGTAGGAGGATCTTCATCTGAGGAAATGTCATCATGTTCTGATGAATACTTATGAAGTCTTGATGGTGCAACATCATCTGCTAACAAAGGCAGGCAACATACACAATTTTAACATTATGTATACTTTTAATTTGGTCTA
>NW_015781489.1:0-1162 GCF_001515625.1 Sinocyclocheilus rhinocerous | reverse complement strand
CTCTGTCTTACCTCCTGGTGGGCATTGGGACCTTCGGGTATAGCCTCATGGTTGTGATCAGAACGTGAGTCCCTCTTTCATTCATTGCTAGATGTTGTAGCAATGACATGAAATGTTCTTGAGAAGTACATGTGACAGTGAATATCTACATTATTAGTTCTTACTGGATGACAAAAGGTTGTACAGGTACAATGCAGTGTTTTGCCTTACATCTAAGATGGTAAAAAGATGAATTGTGTTGTCATATTAGACAGCTTTGCAGAAAAAAATCCCTGCAACCTAAAGGTGAAGTGGTTCATTTTGGCACTAGTGGAATTTTAATAATAATAATTAATTCCCTAAACACTTCTACTAGTCCTTATACCCGAGCCTACCTTTCAGTGATTGTTTAAATGCATACATTTTTATGAACTGCAATTCAGTTCACTCTGATTGTAGATTCCAGACGTGATGTTTGTATGTATATCTGCAATCTGAATTACATGTTCGCCACATGCATTTGAAACAACATTTCTGCAAATTCAAAGAGTGACATTTAATGTTAACATACTATAACAGGAACACGCTTATAAGTCTTGTCAGAGAAATATGAAGGCATGTTTTCACCTCAGAGTAAAATAGCAATGTAATTGTGAGATTTTAAATTTTTTCATTCCGAGTAGTATCTATTTTAAGAAATAATGTTGCGATTACTAAAAAATAAAGTTACAATTACAGAAAATATAGTCACTATACCCTAACCCCTAACCCTAACAGTCACAAAATCGATTAAATTTGAAATTAGAATTATGAAAAAATAAAGACATTTGTGAGATATAAAGTTACACACCCTCATGTCATGATAACCGTATTAGCCTCAAGTCCATTTCTCCACTAATAAGGATTCAAAGGATTGCATGCCAACTACCAAACTCATGACATTGGTCAAGCTAGAGGTTGAGATGTTGCTTAAATAATTAATTTTAAATTGACATTTTTGGCATAAAAAAAAGATAAACACTTCACCTTTAAATATGAAACCTTTGTTGTTATTTTGACTGCAATTGGAAATTGCGCTTCTGTTATCCTGCCGGCGAGAATGGATTCTCTACAAATGTTGAATAAAGTCCACTCTCGCTGTTAGGATGGCTAAAAACGCAGATGTGGGGGGAGGGGACGGAGA
>NW_015781488.1:0-1162 GCF_001515625.1 Sinocyclocheilus rhinocerous | reverse complement strand
TCCTGCGACTGAAAATGCTTTTCAAAAGAAAACCCACCACTTCAGGTTGTCTTTGCACCGGGCCATTCTCTGCAGACTTATTTAAATATTGTGCGGGAAAGAGATCCGATCGGTTATCCAGATAGAGAAGTCAGTTGATTTTGCCAAGTGTAAACGTGCCGTGTCCTGATTGACTGATGAGCCAGTCTGCTCTATCTGATCACGGTGATCGCATGTTAATGCCAAGTGTAAACGCAGCCAATGACACTGACCACTCAAATATGCAAATAAGAACGCTAACCTGGGGTAAGGACTGTAACAAACAAACCTTTTGGGATGAGAGTAATACACTCATCTCACACTCTCACACACACCATAACAGCCAAAAATGTGTCATTCTTGCTCAAAAACTGAACAAGGTTGATAATGCACTTACCTTTGTGTTGCACTTTATCTTCAAACAGAAGAGTTCACAGTTTCAGAGTCGAGTCACTCGCCCAGTCTTTACTGTAGCTGCAACTTATTTTTATGCCTCTTTGGCATTGCAGTCACTTGAATGTACAGCTACAAGTTCAAAATCTGATCCCTTCACACACTAAAAACATGGCACTCGTGAATCAAATTAGCCTGTAAATGTATTAGTTTGAAAACTGCTGAAATTATCACAAGTTTTGTCCACCCACCCAAATCAATTTTGACACGCAATCAAATTCACATCCACCCGATGGGACAGAAATCCACCCGATCTGGCAACACTGGTACTGCTGGAATTTGCACAAGTGAAACATTGCTTTATTTTACTTTTATGTGAGTCACAATGGTGTTGTAATATCATCTTGCCTGAAATTGTAACCAATTTGTGATATTTCATAAGGTGCTGTTTATATAGTCTTTAATTTCATGTGGGGATTTTTTTGTCTCAGTTCTGTTCATGAATTGTTTGTGTGAATTTTTATTTATTTATTTTTATACCATCTTAATTGTATCAATGATGTGTTTATATAATAAAATATATGATAGAGATGATTTGCCTCTACGTTTGGAAACACTTTTGTCTTTTGTTTTATACTCTATTATTCTATATATTATCTTATGCTCGATAGGATTTAGGGACTTCAATGATACCTTTTTTTCCCATGTGAATGTTTTTCTCATGTCAGAGATAAAATACTATCATTTGCCA
>NW_015781487.1:0-1162 GCF_001515625.1 Sinocyclocheilus rhinocerous | reverse complement strand
CCTTCTTGTCTCCTTTCTTTAATCCTCACAGTTTTCCCTTTTTCCCTTTCTTCCTACACTACAGTCAAAACGTTTGTGGTTGATACGATTTCTCTATTGTTTTTGAAACAAGTCTCTTATGCTCATAAAGGCTGCATTTAATTGATCAAAAATACAGTAAAACCAAGAATATTTAGAAATATTATTACTACTTAAAATAACTGTTTTCTATTTGAATATTTGACATTATAATTTATTCCCTTAACGGCAAAGCTGAATTTATCAGTAGTCATTACTCCAGTCTTTAGCATCACATGATCCAGCATAAAACATTCTAATATGCTGATTTGCTCTAAAAACATTTCTTATTGTTTTTAACGTTGAAAACGATTGCACTGCTTAATATTTTTGTGGAAACTGTGAAACATTTTTTTCAGGAACATTTTTTCTTTAATGAATAGAAAGTTTAAAAGAACAGTTACAGAACTAATGACAATATTTTGTAACATTCTAAATGTATTTAATGTTAATTATCAATTTAATGCATCTTTGCTGAAGAAAAAAAAAAGACTTACTGACCCCAAACCTTGCTAATGTATATATTTTGTCACTCACTTATACCTAAATGTACATTTGTGCAATCATTTTTCTGTCTTACCTGTCAGTCTTGCATTAACCTGGTTGTGTTTTCTCCATAGCCACAGAATTGCATCATCAACAGACTTGACCTGGTTCAGAGACTCCTGAGCCATTTCCTCAAAATGCTTCCCACACTCCTGGCAACCAAAGAAGGTCCCAATGTAGCGACGCATGGTTTGAAGCACTACCAAGGGATCATCCTCAAACCCTGAGAGGAAGAAGGTAGGTTTAAATTAACTGTAGCAATGAAGAACAGGAACTAATAGAAAACATCTACCAAATGAATGCTCTACTTGCTACAGACCAAACAGCAACATATGAAATGATTATATTACAGAATTATTTATACTGAACATTTAGTCTCAATTTGCTAATCTACAATAACGATAACAACGGATGAGATAATCTCAAACATGTTTCAGAAGGGATTTCCCTGCTCATACCAGTGTTGGCTAGAGCATCGGGTCGGTTGGCAGCTTGCACAGTCAGAACGTGAAAGAGAGTCCAGAGGGAGCAGGGATATCCTCTTAGTGCCACACTACTA
>NW_015781486.1:0-1162 GCF_001515625.1 Sinocyclocheilus rhinocerous | reverse complement strand
ATATATATATATATATATATGTATATATATATATATACAGTATATCTAGTTTTGACATATGGGAGTTTACGTAGTGAAGTATAAACTGATGTCTTACACTGTAAAAATAAACCTGTACTGTACTAATGTATGAAGAATATGCACTCACCTTGTTGTTTTCTTCTCCTCGTGTGTTGCTTCCCGGTAGGGGAGTCTCGACCAGGACAGTTTAACATCAGAGACCGAACTCAACCCCAGAGCAGACTGCAGCTAAAACACACCGACAGCTATTAAAGCAAAAGTTTTAATAAAAAGATTTTGCTGACCAAAAACAGCACCAAACTTAAACAAAAATACCCATCATATTATCACGTACTGCAAAAGATCGGCAAGCAACATACACAATTATTAACAGGACCAAGGCATTAGCTTATACTTTTGAATCATCTTGAGTATACTGTAGTCACATTGAAATTTCTAAAGCATCAATAGGGGTATACAATTTTAAAAAGGTCAATTTATTACTGTTGTTTTTTTATGTTTTCTTTGTGTAAGTTGTTTGGGATAAAAGCACCTGCTAAATGAATGTAGTGTTATGTCATATAGGACTTTACAGAGATCGTCATTCCATATATACTGACGATATACTGTAGGCCTACTGGAAAGACGACTGGTTATTGAATCCTAGACCACTCAAAAGTGGAACAGGATCTTTCTCTTTTGATGTTTGACTTTTAAGATTTTGTCCACTTCATGGGAATTCTATTATCTTTTATACGTTTCCTTACCTGATTTAGAAATGTGTTGATCACTGCAGTTGTGTCAACACTGGAGGTTAATTTCATGCTCAGAAACACTTTTTTCCTATAAGCTGGAAAAAAACAACAAGCACTTCAAACAGAAACAAACACAGCAGATCCACATCTGACTAATTTGATGCTTTCAGATCCAGTATGTAGGCCCAGTTTAACATTGATTAAAATAGCTAAATAAATACATAAATAATAAAGGAAAAAAGAAAGAAAGAAAGAAAGACCACCAGTGCAGGTTCTATCTTGTCTGATAAATCAACGTGATCTCATGTAAATTCGTAGAATCCGTGTATTTTATGTAAAATGTGGTTCTACAAAATGTACATTTACCTTCATTTTCACAGGCACTGAAACGTACAATTCTGACATAT
>NW_015781485.1:0-1162 GCF_001515625.1 Sinocyclocheilus rhinocerous | reverse complement strand
GATCAATAGGTCAACTGACCTGTGATTAGTGTGTGATTTTCTCTTCTGAAGAGCTTTTGTTGTGTCACTAGTCCTGCCGTTATTTCATTAATTACACCAGTGTGCCTCATTCTGACCCGCTCAATAAACACGGCACACTCCGCTTGTCAAACGCCTGAAAATATCAGTTATGATTCAGCAGGGATTCATATACTCACTGAAATATCAGTAAAAAGATCTTTAGCAAATCTGAGCACAGTTTGTGACTTGAGATCTCTTCTGAAACTCTAGAGGAGACGCATGTAAGATTACTGAGGTCTTTTCTCTGGCAAAATCTTTTCATGTTTTAATTTACATTTTTTCTCCTTTTAATTTCATTGCTGTCAAGAAGAAACATTTGAGCTACTAAAGAGATCTTTGTGGTTTTTCTTTCCTACAGCAACATTTATAGTTAAAGGAAAGCAGTCAAACAGCGATGAACGCACAGTTAATGTAGCAGAACATTATTATAATGTGTTTTATAAGCAAATATAGCCTTTTAATATAGTTTTTATATTAACTGTAGACTCTGTGTAATCCAAATAACCACATTTTATATGCAATTTAAATACATAAATCTTAAATTTAGGCCTATATATATATATATATATACATAAACCAGGTCAGATATCTGCACTCAAAAAAATCATGCATTTATGATAAATGCATTTATTCAAATTGCTTAGAATCAGCAGAAACCCTGAATAATAAATAATATAATAATAATAGGCATAAATAAATACATATAAAGTTAAATAAAAATAATAATTGAAAGAATAAAATATAGTTAAAGAGAAATAAAGAAAATAATAATAAAGAGGGGAAAAGTATTACAAAAAAATCCAGAACTGAATTGAATAAAAAATGAATTGTGTTTGTTTTAACAAGTAGTTTATTCATTCATTCATTCATTTTAAATTTCTGCAGATTTGGTCCTCCATATAAACCTGTTCATTGCGAAAACAATTACATTTATTCAGTTAAAAAGTATGAAGATGGTGAAAATATGGCTAGCTATGGAACAAGCAATATTTTATTTAAAATATACAAATATTAAAATAATAAGATTCAAACAAATTGCATCATAAATACATGGATTATAAATATATAAACCTGGTTATTGTGTATTTAAAACACATTCAGT
>NW_015781484.1:0-1162 GCF_001515625.1 Sinocyclocheilus rhinocerous | reverse complement strand
CAGTTATAACCCTGATGAATACTATAATAGTATCACAATGATTCTAAAATAACACTGTCTAATGTATCCTTGCTGAATAAAAGCATTTATTTCTTCAAAAAATCCTGCTGACCTCCAACTTTTGAACAGTAGTGTCTATTTGTTTACATTTATTTGCAAAGGTGCCATTATTTTAACTTCATTAAGCCTAATATTAATCAACAAATTACACAGTAAAGACTTTAAATGTGTATTTAAAGTGCATTCAAACAAAAATACAACATAGAACAGTTATAGTATTTACAGGATTAGCTACAAAGATGAACCCATAAACCTCACAAAACACAGAGCCAAAGTCTGTCTGTGATTTCCAGCTGAAGTCAATGTCGTTCTGTCTCAGGTTAGACGTCACAAATACGCCTCTGCTGCTCTGGTTACATTTCCTCTGTGGATCACAGTTTCCAAGACAGTATTAAGTTCAATTGATAACACTGTAAACGGTAAATTATTCGTAAGCCTCTTGCTGACTTTTCAATAATTACGTTTGCTGCTGATGCCCCGGCCTCACAGGAGAGGTGAGACCCGCCAAACCTTTCAGTGACTCTGTCCATCTTTGTTTTTCCTGAGTTACGTCTTAGAAATAGCCAGTAACACTTTGCCATAAAGTCTCATGTGTTAACATTAGTTTTAATGCATTGGCCAACGTGAACTAACAATAAAATAAAACTACAATTTCCCATTGTTTGTTCATGTTAGTTCCAGTGTTATTTTAGTAGCGCTGAGATAATGTTATAGTTTTTTTAAGTACTTTGAATTAGTTTTTATTTTTGTATTTTCCATTTTAATGTAAAAATTGTAAATAAAGTTTTAGTAATTTTGTTATGTGTTTTTGTCATTTTATACAAAAAACGTTTTTTGTCAACTATATATTTTTATTCATTTTATTTCAGTTTTAGTAATTTTAGTACGTCAAGTTAAACATGAAAATGAGTTGCTTTGCAGCTGAAATAAAATAAGTTTACGTTTTTTAAATATTTTATTTCAGTTAATGTTTATTTTATTTCAAGTGTTATATATTTTTATTTTATTACATTTTTATTTTTTATTATTATTGTTTTTTTAGTGTGTAGTTTTAGTTAACTAAAAAATGACCGTGAATTTAACGGTAAAAGACTGTAAAAAT
>NW_015781483.1:0-1149 GCF_001515625.1 Sinocyclocheilus rhinocerous | reverse complement strand
GAAAATTCAGCTTTGATCACAGGAATAAATCACATTTTACAATATTCACATAGAAAAAGGTTATTTTAAAGTGTAATATTATTTCACAATATGCCTTATGCTTTGTTGTGCATCACCATTTACACACACACACACACACACACACACACTTTTATATATGCGTAACTTGTTTGACTTTCATATTATTTAAAAATGTTTTCATAAATATCTTACTGTGTTGATATATTATGCTATCATGCAAAAAAAAGAAAGAAAGAAAGAAACAAGAAAATTACATTAAGATAATGTAATTATACTGCAACTTTGAAATTAATCAGATGATAATGTGTGACATGCCCCATATCTTAACAATATGTACCTTTCAAAAAATTTAATAAATAATCCACCCAAAACAATAATAAAATAAAATATATATTTATTTGTTTAAATATTTGACGGGTTGAAATTTAAACAGAAAAGACAAATTAAATATTATAAATGTAAATAATAATAATAATAATAATGATAACAGCTACAGTGGTTTATTAGCACAATTTAGTTTTTGTGTACAAATGATTAGCCTATTGATTTTAAATAAACACCAATTTTAAAACTGTTAATAAATCTTATTAGATTATTATAAAATTACTTTTATTAAATTACATGTTTACAGTGTTAAGTGGCAGTTAAATAATGCAGTCATTGCAATGTATGTTGTATATATTAATTTTAAATGTGTGCTGCTCTCACTCAGTTTGTTGTTTATTTACAGCACATTGTAAATACCTTCAGAACAAAATGATTGTTGGAGATTATTATTGATTTAAATGCCACTGCTAAAGCTAAGCACAACTACTAAACGTCAGCACAATCTATAACCTTAAAACATTGCAATAAACATGCATCAATATTTCATTAATGTGCTTATTCAGTCATTTCTCTGTACATATCTGTTCATATCTGAATAGCACGGATGGCACACATGAACCTCAATAAATCACAATCCTCTGCACATAAAATCTTTTTCCATGAAAGCACATTATCGATTGATTTTTTTCCCCCTAGGGCTGTAATGCAACATTTGAAACCCAATAATAATGGGACATATAGCTAGCATGCGTAGAGAGGTTTTGGATGATTGGTTCGTGCAAACCCAACTCAGCAGGGCAG
>NW_015781482.1:0-1162 GCF_001515625.1 Sinocyclocheilus rhinocerous | reverse complement strand
CACACACACACACTCATTCACACACACGCACACACACACACACATAAACTACCAAAATAAATATATAAATAAATATAGAGACTTTCAATAAAAGTACAAATCTGTCAATGCATTTTTGTTGATCTGTAGTTTAGTTAAAATGTTGGCATGTTTAAAAGAATAAAATAAACATCTAACAAGTCAACATGCGTGTCTATGATGAATCAGTGCTGATGGAGCATTAGTTCAGCAAAATCATCTTCACTGATAAATCTGCCTCTCAAGCACACACCGTCAAACACTAACGAATCATTTGACTAATTCTGTCAGTCCGTGTGACCCTGACCCTCCACCACACCCACAATGCACCGCTGCAGACGCTCGTGGACACATTACGCCAAATAACAGAGTCATATATACATTTTTCTTGCGTCCCTGTGGTTGGGGATCTCTGCATTACACCACACTCACCTGAAGGCCTGTGTTTCTGCATTACTCATGTATGAAGTCACGCCGCTTCTCCTGCGTGCCACAGCGGGGAGTGGAATCCCAGCATGCCTTTGGCCAACATGCTGAAGAAGGAGGGAAAAGAAGAAGTCATAGAAACCTATTGTGCTTTCAGAGTATCTGTATCTTTCACTATAGGATGTCGTCATTCACCTCATCATGTTCAGACAAATATCAGTTTATTTCCCCCTTTAACAGAATATTAAGACATCCATTAAAGTACCATAAAAGCTCTTTATAAAGCAATTGGACTTGATGTAACAGTAACATAATAGAAGTCTATATGATTATGAACTGTAAAATCATAATATATTCATATGGGATCTCATTTAAATTGTATAAGCAGCATCAGAATATTGCTGTTATTTATTTGAATGGCATTCAAATAATAATGATGGTGTTTTTTACGGTAAAATCCTAAATAACTTGGTGGATGTTTTCAAATGTATTCAGGGCCAGAACTATTAGTTTATATTGAAAACAAGAAACTTTCAGGGTTATTATCATTAAGTAAAATTAAAATTAAATCAATTAAAAACAAATTGTTACTTGAAATAAAATAAACGATATCTGAAATAATTTCAAATAATTTCAAAATGTATTTCATTTCAGTTTGCCGATAAGACATTTCTTATTTTCATTTAGTTTAATTATTAAAGTACTAAAATTACTAAAA
>NW_015781481.1:0-1160 GCF_001515625.1 Sinocyclocheilus rhinocerous | reverse complement strand
CTATCTATCTATCTATCTGTCTGTCTGTCTGTCTGTCATCTATCTCTTCATATGCATTAAGTGCACACAGAATTAAGTGTTGGGTAAGGTTAGGTTGAATCATCTGCATGATATTACACTGAAATAGCTGTCAGTCTGATCTGAATATGACACTGTCAGTGTGGAGTGATATCTTGGTGAGACTGAGCAGAATTCATAACTGCTCATCATTTCTCTCCATTAGTGCTCGTGTAGTGGCAGACACGTTAGGGCCGTCCCTGGCGACAGCACTCTGGCCCTCACTTAGGCTCTGAATGAGATTAGCTCTGAGAGCCACACTGAATCAGCCGGCACAGCCGCTGCATCTCTCTCTATTGATTATCAATCAGAGGAAGTCAAAAGAGAGCCACGTGATACTGTGTGTACGTCCAGCACTGCGATACATCAAGATCGTGAGAGACAGAAGAGCAGATGAGTGACCTAAGTCAACCAATACTTTGTTATTTTTGACAAATGGATCCGCTAGGGTGAGTCCTCTAAAAGACCTGCGGCATTATGGGTAAAGGGAAAACACACCTACACTACTGTTCAAAAGTTTGGGTTCAGTAAGATTATTTATTTATTTATTTAGCAGTGGCAGATTAAACTGATTAAAACTGACAGTAAAGGTCCTTACAAATAAATTGAAAATAAATGCTGTTCTTTTTAACTTTCTATTCATTAAATAATGATAAAAAAAATATATCATGGTTTCAACAAATGTTATAAATAAATAAATAAATTATTGAGCACCAATTCAGCTTTCCCATAATTGGAATATATTAAATTGTAAAACATATTACAATAGAAAAAGTATTATTTAGATGCATAATATTTTTTATTTTATTTTATTAATTATTTATTTTAATTACTTATTTTTAAATCAAATAAATGCAGGCTTGATGAGCATAAGTGATCATTACTGAAATGTTGAAGGTCTCTTTATATCACTCCATATTTCAGGAGTGATACACACACACAAAATGTAGCCATATTTTGACAAATCAGGTGAATGATATATAAAACAAACAAAAAAAAAAACTGTAAAGTTTGGTGTATGTAAGTCCTACTGAAATTGAGATTTCGGTCTCACAGCATGAGGAAACAAACAAACAAACAAAAAATCAGATTTTTTTTTTTTT
>NW_015781480.1:0-1162 GCF_001515625.1 Sinocyclocheilus rhinocerous | reverse complement strand
CAAAGACAGGCTACCGAGGGATTGTGGGATGCGTTGACCCCTAGCCTGCCAGCCTGCATATCCTCAGCTCACACTGCAAGGTCAGACTGACTCACCGGCCTCTGAGACTCAGTCTTATCACTGACTCAATAACCTTGCCTGTAAAACAATACGAGACAGGCTCGTACACATCCCACACACACACACACACACAGGAGCATAAAGATACACACACACACACAAACATACCCTAGGAGCAAAAAACTCAAGGCTGTGAGCAATACTCCAGACTAACACTGTGTTTTCATAAGCTATTCACAAATTCATACGCATATCCAAACTCCCTCAAACACACAAATAATTCATTTTTTTTTACTTGAGGGGAGGAAGCTTTGCCTTGTCATTCAGAACCACCCCTCGCCACGGAAAGTAAAGAGATGGCGGGAGGGATGTAAGTGAGAAAGGGCGAAACAGACAGAACAAATTCAGAGCAGGTGATGCCTCCTCCCGTTTTTTCCTCCCAATTTCAGGACCCCACGGCTTCCCGGCGGATTGTGTCAGAGAAAGCCATCTCCTTCCCAGCAGGCCGTCTATTCCCCTGCCTGGGCGAAACTTCCCCTCCTGCCGCCCCACTTCCTGGCTCCCCCCACTGCGCTATCTAGGAAATCACGGCCAATGGCAAATCATTTGTCTCTGCGGTATGTTCACTAAGCGTTCGCTGCCCTGCAGAGGGACGGAGCAGGACGTGAGCACATTTCCTCTCAGTAAACACAGCAAATGAGTCTTACAACCCTGCGAGCTGCAATTTAGTGGAGGAATACAAAGATGGGAAATGCACCAATCAAAACTGTTTTGTGAGTCTGCATGAGAAAATTAGGTTTTGCTGACAATCGAAATGCCCAGATAACTCGACTTTGTCAAAAGAGCATCTTTCCTCGTTATATAAACACGATACTTTGGAAACAAAAAGAACACAAACACAGAATTTGAATGCAGCGTGACGACACGTTCTTTTTGTCAGTCAGTTTGTTTGACCTTTTCAAGAATGTGATTCCAGGATGAGTCTTGTACAAACATCCTGCAGGTAGTTATTGGAGTTGAAAAATACACACGGGTTTTCCACCTCCGTCAATGGCACAGAGATAAGTGAGGCTTAATTAAGCTTTGTTACATCTAATGAGGG
>NW_015781479.1:0-1162 GCF_001515625.1 Sinocyclocheilus rhinocerous | reverse complement strand
ATGATCCCTAGTTATTCATGTGCTTGGATTACTTAATGGCCTGGTCAAGTATTGTCAAAAAGGGAAAAAATGATGTCAACACATTGCAACATGTTTGTAACTTGATCAAATTTCCCATTTAGGACAAACTGAACTCAGACCTTGCTCTGGTTTTAAATTAATCATTGCCAATGTGTTGAAATCCAGTGACTGTGCATCTGTCTGCCACCGTATTAAGTGAAAACATTAACCAACTCCAAACTTGCAGTTGGTCATAAGGAGACTTCTGTGGTGAGTTCCCACGGTAATTACAGGTTAAAGAATGTTTCAGTAAGATAATGCAAGCGGTCCAATAGCTGCTCGTGGGAATTGGAGGTGTTTACAGCATGCAGCTGATGAGTGGCCTGCCCCTTTCCCACGCTTGTTAGAACTGCCGATATGCAGAGTTACTCCGATACCTTGCTTGTTGCCATCTTCTACTGACAGCTTAACCGGGTGTAAGAGGAGAAGAATGACTGTTGAGGCAGGTGAATGGAGCCTGTTACTGTGTGCTGCATAGTTGCTTAACTTTCGCTCTCACTGAAATTAGCCTTTTTTTTTTGTATTACTGATGATACTTGAGGACCCTGAGATTAAGTCTTTTTTTCTTTTCTCAGAAATTCCTTTTAGCACCAACATCTGGAGCAGGATCAGGGAGGAGGATGCTGCAGGTCCTTCAGCCGTCTGCTGTCAATAAGAACCTTGGTCGTATCTTTGAGGTACGTGGCGGTGGTTGCCATTTTGGATGTTATGAAGTTTAAACTCCAGTTGGAGGGATGGTGTTAAAGACTATCTCACCCTGTTTAGAATGGCAAAGCGGTTCCTAAAAGGAAGATGTGGAGCGCTGAGCAGGTTAAGGGCTCAAAGAGGGTCAAAGCAGAGGTGGCTGTAAAATTCCCAGTTCCAGAAAATGAAAACCAACCTGAGGCAGTCACACAAGAGGCCTATGAGCTCATGATCAAAGGTGAATGATCCCCTGTCCAGTTCAGAGAAGTTGATTGGATTATTTGCATTCATGCCAAAGCTGTACCTGTTAATACTGCCATGCAGTTCAATTGTTAATGTTTGCAAATTATCGTATTGTCCCGAATATAAGACCATATTTTTTTCTTGGAAATGCATCTGAAAAAACGCGGTCGTCTTA
>NW_015781478.1:0-1162 GCF_001515625.1 Sinocyclocheilus rhinocerous | reverse complement strand
AAAATCATCTTGTTGTAACTAACACTTTACCTCTGCTGTGATCCAGTTAACCGACTGAGAGAAGAACTTGTAGCATCTGACTCCAAAATTTGTCCATCCATAGGGGCATTTTTCAACTACATCAACTGTATATCAATTGTATGTTATGCAAATATCAGTCAGTGGAATATCATACGTTTCCTGCTATTCCTCTCCAAAAGGATACAAAACATCAAAGGTTTGACAGAACAAGCTTTTAAAATGGATTAACAAGGGTTTGTACAAATAAATGTCTTGTTTACCTTCTGCATTCCCCATGGAGAACACAATAAAAAGAAGCAGAAGATTTCTCAGCATTGCCATGATGAACCTGAAAATTAATAAGCATTTAAAGTTAAATGTCTGCATTCAAATACTGCATACTTTGGATTCTCAATGTATTTTAAAGACAAATACTTTAAGAAGAAAAGTTTTTCAGTAGGTCTGTAAGCCAAAAACTCACCTTGGTTTTCAGATCGTTGCCTTTAGAATCTCAGAGGATGATTTTGTGAAGTTCCAGAAAGAGCCCTGCTTTTATACTTTACTTGATGTCAAGTGTGTATAAGTCACAAGGATGACACAGGATGTCGTTGTTTGATCTGTGGACTTTGAGTACACATAAAATAAAAATCAAATATGGGAGAATGGGGTAAGACGAGCCTGTCTAAAAATACAATATTAGCCTAACTAAATATTGGAAAATAATATTTGAAATATGTGTTTGAAATATATTAAGTTAAATATTAGTCCCCAAACTGTGAGAAGATAAAGGCGAGGAAAAAAAAGCCTTTTGTCAGGTGACATTACACTCATGTGAATCGAAGTGCATTATGGGTAATAAGTCCCAGGTCTATTGAGATATAATATAGTTGACTGCATCCTCCACAAACCTGTTTGCTCTGTACACAAACTAGAGAGGATCCAGTAAGGAAGGGTCCAGTGATGTCTTTCAGATAGGCCAAGACCAGTCTCTCAAACGACTTCATGACCACAGACGGGAGAGCGACAGGTCTGTATTTGTTAAGGCCAGTGATTTCGGGGGTTTTTTGGGGACTGGAATGATAGTGGAGCGTTTGAAGCAGCAGAGTAGTTCACACTACTCCAGTGATCTGTTGAAGATCTGTGTGAAGATGGGGGCCAGTTG
>NW_015781477.1:0-1162 GCF_001515625.1 Sinocyclocheilus rhinocerous | reverse complement strand
TTTTTTTTTTTTCCATTCTTGGTGTGAACAGGCCTTATCTTCTTGCAGTAAGCAAAAAAGAAAAAAGAAAAAAAGATATTTTAAATAATACTGGGGCACAAACAACATTGGACTCTACAGACTTTCACTGTATGGACAAAGAAACTGAAATATTACTACAATTCTAAATGTCTTCTTTGGTGTTCCACAGAAGAAAGAGATGCATACAGATTTGGAAAGACTTTTTGGAAAGACATATTTTTTTCCTTTAATTACATTATTAGCAGAGCTGTTTAGTTAATTCATCCCTCTGACTCATATTTTTTGCTCACCCCTCAATTCCCGATTAAGCATGTCTTTTATTTCTCAGGTTGACTGGATAACTGCTTTAAGAGACCCGTGTAGCAATGTGTACAAAATCATGTTTGCAGACCCTATGGTTTTTAGAGAAAGGAGTGGGGAAATGGGGGGTGGGGGTTCACCCTAAGCTGCGCTGTTTGGTTCAGTGCCATAACAGACTATAAGCTCAGGAGAGCTTGCCAGCTTGTGTGCTAGGGACTGGCTCCAAAAGCTGCATAGATTTATAGAGAATTAACAACTCTGAATCTATGTAAACATGGGCCATTCGGCTCTGGTGAGACTTGTTTTTATTTCATACCCTGCACAGTTTGTGATTATTTCTTTCTATCTCCTTATAACCCCAAGCTGTTCGCAGTGCACTTTTTTATGGAAAATTAGGTGAAATGATCCCTGGGTGACAAACAGTACCTTAGACCCTGCTTAAACCTGATAGTAACATCCATTTCAGGTGGATGTTCAGGTAAGCAGACACCGCTAAATACAGGTGTAACATTTTGAGATTCAATCACTCAAACCGTTATTTGAAGTGTAGTGTAAATGATACAAGGACCTCCTACACACCTGTCAATCATCCACTGAGTTCCTGAGAATTATTTATTGAAATATTTTTTTTTATTATTATTTATTGTAATTTCCCTCTTTTGATTTGTTTGTTTATCTATTTACCCATGTGATAAATCTGAAAAAAACTGGATAAATCTACTATTAAGTGTTTTACTGTTATTTCTTTATTTACTGAACTTATTTATTATACTTATTTTATGTGTCATATATATATATATTAGGGCTGTCGCGATTCGTCGATTTTATTCGACTATTCGAT
>NW_015781476.1:0-1150 GCF_001515625.1 Sinocyclocheilus rhinocerous | reverse complement strand
ACTCTAGAGGAAACATGTCTGAGATGTGCATCTCATGACTGATGAAAGCTTCGTAGCTTTCAAATCTCAAATAGTTTCAGAGATCCTGAGCACGCAAATTTAATGGAAATACCTAAAAAAGACATAGTAAGTTATTCATAAAGTTATTCTGCTCCATGGGAAATTAACTGCAGAGTGATTTATGCATACTGTATAATCACAGTCCAATATTTTCTTCCACATAGACCATATTCAAACAGAATACGGTCCAAGTCAAGGTAGACTGAATAAAACAAGCCTTTTAAAAAGCAAACATGTAAAACCTTCAAATTTAGCTCTGGAAAACGAGAAGTTTGATGCAAAATGAAAGGAGGAGCAGCTTTAATCCTGAATTTCCATTACCAAAAAGAAATTGAAGACAATAAACAAATATTACGTGAAAGCAATTCTCAAGCAGTTTGTGCTACACACAAGTGCACACACACTCACACACACACACACACACACACACACCAGTGCTATCAGAAAGGTGGCTGCAAACACACTTGTTCCAAATTGACTCTGCAGGCACACAGCGTCACAAATCACCCCCACTTATTTCCCGGAGGGACTAACCCGCTGTGTATTAATGAACAACTCCGATCCATCCATTCCTCTTTTCCCTGCTCCTCACTTTCATTTGCTCTCCATTTCTTTCATTACAACTCTCCTTTTGTGACTCTTCTCGTTGTCCCCGGCCTCATCTGTTCTTCTCCCTCTCTGATTTCATACTCAGAGCCAAAACGCATTACATCTTCGAACGGCTCTCGCTCCACAGTTTGCATCTGACATCTGTAAACAAGTACTGTCCTGCCGTACTCTTACATTCCTTCACGTCTGATCTATTATAGCGTTCTCCCAGAGAACACAGGGATTGCACTGCACTGTTCTTCCTTCCTGAATATGTCACACTGCATGGAAGCATTGTCTTTACATTCAGAATGCATTCTGTCAATGGAACACTGAAGACGTTTTAGAAGGAAATCAGGTCGAAAAATGGTCGAAAACCAAGTCGAAAAATGATATATGACTGAATCAATAAAAGAAGATGATTTTTCAAAGTTGTAAATAAAACAAAGATTACTGGATTACAAAGAAAATACTACTTCAGTATCTTCAAACTCTCACATTT
>NW_015781475.1:0-1162 GCF_001515625.1 Sinocyclocheilus rhinocerous | reverse complement strand
GTTTTCCCTTAGTCAGTAGAAGTATAATTAAAAAACATGACAAAAATCCACATTCATTCAAAGCTTAATTAAAAACATCTGGCAGGGACTGCAAGGTCTCCTGATGATCCATTCGAGAATGTGTTTGTTTATATTGTTTTCATTCATTGAATGTCTGGCAACCATGCAGTCCCATGTGATTATAGCAGTAAAAAATAAATAAATAAAATACCTGTAGAAAAAATGTTTCATCCTTTAAATCCAATAAATAAACTGTATCATACATGTGGCACAGTATAAACAAAAAACACTTAGTAAGCCATGCTCTGCTTGTTTACTTCAACCGCACCCAATAATAATTTATTGTCTCTCTGTGCACAGATGAATGCGCTTTGCCTAACACTAAATAAGCTTATTAGTTCTTCATTTGATCTTAATCAAAGAGACCTACAGGATCAATAGTAATGAGTGGAATGAACGTGTGATGCACACTTAGATTATCATTTTGGAAACACCCTCAAGCCTTTTATGTCATTTCATGCACCAGTTTTGCATGCACAACTGGAAAAGAGTGATTGCCGCAGAGGAGGCACACGGATGATCTCCTTCAGACAAGCACACTCGGTGCCCGGAGAGAGCCGGAATGACTTCCCTTTGAGGGACTGAAATACCATTTACCTTTATTACTGCAGTCAAGAGTGTGTTTGATGGGAAAAAATCCATCTTCTGTCAACTAATAATCGAGAACAACAACACTCTGCATCTTGCAAGCCCGTGGCATGTGAGAAGGTCCAGAGAGGGCTGTTCCCGCACTGCTGCGTGTGAATCTAAATGAGAATCTGTAGCCGGTAGGTAATTGTTTCAACAAAGCAGAGGAATTATACTCATTCCAGGCGCTTGTCTTTACACATTACCCTCTGTAACAAGAGCTATTTATTAGGATTCCTACCCAATTAGGATAAATAATTCTAGGAGAGCTGTTAGAGTCCAGTGCGGTAACAATCGAGACCGTCCTCTGCCGTGGATGAACACTCTATCAAACGCTGCTCTAAATGTCCATTATTGTCATTCAGGCCCACTGAGATAGAACCATTAAAAGGGCTCCATTAGTGAGTGTGCACTTTTGCCAGCGTATGCACATGTGGAATAGTAGGATTAGTCATAGAGGCTGATGATTAATACC
>NW_015781474.1:0-1162 GCF_001515625.1 Sinocyclocheilus rhinocerous | reverse complement strand
AGTCCATACGATGGGACAGAAAAGGAAAGATGCACCACAAATGCTCCTTCTTAAATCATTGTGTGTTATTGATTTAAAAGGGCACTTCAAACATCACGAAAACCTCATCAGACTGACATTACCATGAAACGCAACACTTCTGTGCCGTTACTTCTTCCTAGTAAAGGCAGCAAAGCAAGTTAAGTAACTATAGCAACTCACCCCACATCCTTAAACCCATAAAACTATTAATGCACAATTTTATTTAATCTAATCATTACTGATTTGTTAACCAAGGCATTCATGTACAGATGAATTGTCCTAGTCCAGTGTGAAAGATAGCTTGTGAGCAGTCTTTCAGCCAAGTTTGAGTCTAGAGATGAAGAACGCTTCAACCCTCCTGCTGCTTGAGGAATTCATAGGTCACAGGCCAGACAAAAGTCAAAACTCTGCAAGGAATTCAAACTGCAACCCTTCAAAAGTAAACAGACTGAGCATATGTGTCCGTATTTGTCTCTATGTCCATCCCAAGGGATCTATCAGGCCAGTTCTGTGGATGTGCAAGTGTCAGTGGCCACCCAGGAAAAAATCCCATTGGCAGCCAAAGAGACGTGTATAGAGGAAGGATGTAAATTTAAAACAATGTAAAACATATTAAAACACATGCAAAATATGTAAAACACACATTTTCAATATGAAACCGTCACAAACACATATTATTCATACTGCAAAGAGCTCTAAGAGTTAACTGGAATAGTTAAAATATTCATCACCCATGAAAATTTCCTGTGCCCCAAAACTCCCACATGCTCCCTATGAGTTGTGCAATGAATGCTGTATGGAGCTTGATCTGCTTTTATCATCATCATCACAGAGCTAAAGAGTTCAAATTTCTCTATGTGATGCAAGTTAGTGGGTTTAGCTCACTCTCTGTGACATATGTAAATGTAAAAAAAATGTATATAATTCTGATTTAAAATAAAATTCAACATACTTGTTTAGCGGTTTCTAGCCTGTAATTATATATCTGCTACATGGTAGCAACTTTTGAGATTGTTCCAATATACAGTTTGCAGGGCAATGCCTGTGTCTTGGAAAATGTGTAGTGAACATGTAACCCTTACTGCACCCGAGAGAAAGAGAAAGTGAAAGTGAAAGTGAAAGAGAAAGAGAAAGAGAAAGA
>NW_015781473.1:0-1157 GCF_001515625.1 Sinocyclocheilus rhinocerous | reverse complement strand
TCTGTTACACCAAATACACCAAATAATTATCTTTAAAAAAGCATCTTATGACCCCTTTAAAATAATCAGCCAATGCAAATTTCTTAGCACAGAAAACATGCCATACAAACCAAACAAATATTTTTAATACAGACAACTATTAATAAACCACTTATTTTTCTCATTTATTATTTACACAGCATCATTTTCACTTGTATTTTTGCAATGATTGGAAACTATTATTTTCTTAACATACACAGTGATTGTTTTGTATAGAGCACTAACAGATGCAGAATATGAGAGACTAGCAGAAGAGACACTGGACGAATTGGCAGAGTATTTTGAAGACCTCACAGATGAGAGCTTTACTGGAATGGAGTATGACGTTGTCTTCTCTGTAAGTACACATGCCCATATTCTCACATCCGTACAAGTTATGTCCCTGTGGTGCTTTTACATCTCAACCTTATGAAAAGTTTGTTGTGCCTAGATGTCCAGTAGGGGTCAATGTTGGTCTACATTAGGCTGTTTGCAACCCATTTCTTTGGATGAACCAGGATCTTCTATAATTACAAATGTAGAGTAGAGCCATTTGGAGGTGTAAATTGATTTCAATTGTATGATATTATAGTTATTATGTTTCGATCAATTGATATAGACCATTGCCATTACTACAGTAAAGTTCAAATGAGCAAGTTTATAAAATTTAAAAATTGCAATAATTATTCTTTTAATTAAAAATATTTTTGGCATGATTTGGAGTTGCCATTTCTCATCTTTACTTAAAGTTGCCCACTTCACCTGTCATGTAACCCATTTGTCTGAGCTTTATATCACCAGCCTTTTTGTGGAACATTGCAATTAAGTTGTTGCTCTGTAGGGTGAAAAAGGGAGTCCTAAAACTTTTATGATGGTATCTTTTCTCTTCTTCTTTTATAGGAAAAGAGGTTTGTTTGAGTGTTATTGTTGTTGAGTGCTCCTGCATGACTTCTGTTAAGAGTTCACAGCAAAAAAAGCTATTTGTGAAGCAGCCTTTGTTGCAGTACCATGCAGAGAAAATGCACTTCTCCTGCTGGATCTATGAAGGCTGTAAACAGCTTTTAGCATGTTATTGTAAGACTGGACTAATGCCACTTTCAATCTTTTCACACATACACACACACACACACACACACACA
>NW_015781472.1:0-1162 GCF_001515625.1 Sinocyclocheilus rhinocerous | reverse complement strand
ATTTTATTTTATATCAGGTAACATTTATTTTAAGTAATTTTTGTTTTTTAGTTTAGTTTATTTGTTTTGGGTTATTTTAGTACTTCAAGTTAAACTAAATGAAAATGAGAAATGCTGCCTTTATTTTTTTCAGTTAATGTTTATTTTATTTTAAGTCATTTTAATTTAAATTTACTTTAAGTATTTTAGCTATAATACACTATACCTATAATAAAATCTTTTCGAGAATTACTGTATAACCATTTTAAAACAATATAAAAAATGTAATGTGCATGAGATAAGACTTGTTTTTAATACATTTATTATGTGTAAACATACAAAAAATATTGTAATATTGGTTGCTAGTTGATAGTTTAAGGTAAATGGGTTTCCTTTAAACATAGAATTGAAACATGAATTTATATGGGGTAAAAAACTTGCTTATGCTGATGGAATAAATACAGTTTAATAATGGCAAATGAGATTTCCAAAATTGCTGAAATTTTTTTTTTTTTTTTACATTATTTTTTCAAAATTCACTAAAGTCTTTTCTTAATTTTTTACTTTTATTATATATATTTTTTTTATTTCTTATGAATTTTTTTATGGTTATTAATAATATATAATAATTTAATCAATTTTTAACCTTTTTTACATGACATTGATAAAATAATCATTTATAATTATTAATTAATAATTAAAAACACTACTTTTATTTTTTGCATTTTTTCCATTAATTTCGTAATAATAATTAAAATGCATTTCTGTGACATTGATAATAATCAGAAATGTTTCTTGTAAAGCACTTTGAATTGCCACTGTGTATCAATTGTGCTATATAAATACATTTGCCTTGCCTTGTCTTAAATTGGAAAAAAAAGCCTATTTAATTGACATGCTTGATAATTTCAAGAGATTTAAGAAGGTAAACTGGGTTCAAATCCAAGTGAGAATCAAAAGGACTCTCCATCGATCCGAATGGATTGTCATCAGCACCCTTTCCTTTTCTCTCACATCTCACCGTTTGCTCTGGTTATCGCTGAACGACTGCGAACAGGACGCGTGTTTGCGTGAGGTGGCCCTCAGTCTCGCTGCGTCTCTGAGCCCAGAACAGGCGACCAGGTGGTGGAAAATGGTTCATGTCTCACGGGACTGGAGAAGAGAGAGAGAGAGGGAGAGGGAT
>NW_015781471.1:0-1161 GCF_001515625.1 Sinocyclocheilus rhinocerous | reverse complement strand
TGATAAAGTTGCAATTTTGTACATTTAAAATATATTACCTAATTGTACATGTGCTTTAATATGTTAGTCAACATATCAAAATAAGTGTAGGCTACTTTTTTAAAGCTTGACAAAAGATTATTATTTCAAACACAGTCTCTCTGTATATATCTATGACTGAAGAAGAAATGAGCTTACTGTGGTGCTGTATTAGTGTGCGTAGTGTACAGGAAGCAGCTTGGAAAACCTCCACACTGGATGAATGCAAAAGCATGGCAGCCATGATGAGAGAATGAAGAGGAGGCCTGTGGGACAGAAACAAACCAAATATTCGTAGGTATGACATAATATATCATTGAAATATTCAGTATTCAGCAGTTTTAACTGCGCTAGTGTGCAGAGGTTAGCCAATCGTAACTGAAGTCATTTATTTATTTCAATAATATTGCTCTCGATCTCTAATTATAAGAGGACTTTCGGACAAAATATAGCACAGAATATGAAGGAATGCTAACCTTCCTTCCAGTTCCACTCGGTTGAATGAGTGGTAATGTAGCAGCAAGCTGTTTAAAGCCCAACATGCAGCTTCCTGATTGGACGATGGTAGAGAAAGTTATTCACTATAATAAAAGCAAAAGAACTAGATGATAAGATATTTTCCGTACTGCAGGCTAAAACACGTCATGTGTCACCTGCACTGCAGCATCGTCAGCATGTCTCTCTAAAGCAGTATAACAGGCCTCTCTCCAGATAAGCATCTCCTCTCCTCGAGTGGCTTCTTTCGGTTTCGCCTCGTCCTCCTCGATCCACTCTTTGTCCAGCCCTTCATTCTGTACAATACACTCCGCTGAGAAACACCAACAAAAACATTAGTACTGCATGGAGCCCCCCCAAAAAAAAAAAACATGAGTGCCGCCACAAATCACGATTGTGAAATAGGTTATTTATAATACAGTGGGGGAAAACTAAATAAATAAATAAATACAAATCTCTTATTCTCATCAAGGCTGCATTTATTTAATGATGAAAACTGTAAAATGATTAAAAAAAATCACATTTTAAAATAATTAATTTCTATTGTAATATATTTAAAAATGCAGTTTATTCCTGTGATGTACAGCTGAATTTTCAGCATCTAGTCTTCAGTGTCACATGATCCTTCATAAATCATTTTAATATGCT
>NW_015781470.1:0-1161 GCF_001515625.1 Sinocyclocheilus rhinocerous | reverse complement strand
TGTCAAGGGGTATCTCCTCATCCACCACCAGTGTGCAGCATCCACATTTGAGTATTTGGAGTATATAACTATTATTATTTTAATTTGATTTACTTATTTTGCACTCTTTTGGCAATATAAATATACAGTTTTTGTCTTGCAAAAATTGAGAAATAAAAACAGGAATGACAGAAAGAGAGAGAAAGAGAGGGAGGTGAATAAGTACAGTGATTAAAATGTATTGTGAGCTCGCTGAACTGGACATAAATGATGTAGCAGCCAGTCAGATGGAGTGAACTTCAAAGAGAGACACAAAGAGAGAGAAGGAGGGAGAGGGAGAGAGAGAGAGAGAGAGGGATGGGGGTTGGGTTTTCATGGAGAGACTCATTTAGCATCATTCTCTCAGAGCTTTGAGGGACGGGACTCAACCGGCTTCCCATATCACACCCAACCACTTTAATAACAGCAGAAAATGAAACACATGAGAAAGTGAAAGAGAGCAGAGAGCACCGCTCTGTTCTGAAAGCCAGTGTGCTGCCTACATAGACAGCATTTCAATTCATCATAGACATGAAGGCTGTGCAGAAAGGTAGGCAGCAAAATTATGCTGCCTTCTACATTCTATTGGTCAAATTTGAGGCAGCATCCTTTATAGAGGAGTTTACCCCAAAATACACTGTGAAAAAATCCATTAAAGATTGAAAAAGAGAGAAATGTTGATTATAAATATATTTTAATTTGCACTCAATGACAAAACAATTATGATTAAATACTCTGGTTTAGCCAATAATTGAGTAGCCTACATTAGCAACATGCTAACACATGGAATCTCGTTTTCACCACAGAATAAAAAAAAATGAAATGCAAATTTGCAAAGGGAAAAAATCATAATATTAAGATAAAAAGTAGCAATTACCTTTTCATTTTTTATTCTTTCTGTGGCCAAAAAAGAACTGTGAGATGTAAACTCAGAATTTAAAGAGAAAAGGTCAGAATTGAGAGATATAAACTCAGTATTCTGACATTTCTCACAATTCTCAAGTTATTTTTCATCTCACAATTCTATGGAAGCTTGTTTCCACCACAGAATTATTCTGACTTTTCTTCTCAGAAATGCCAGTTTATATCTCAAAATTGAAAGTTGTAAACATCTCACAAATCTGACATTTTTCTCTGAATTGT
>NW_015781469.1:0-1161 GCF_001515625.1 Sinocyclocheilus rhinocerous | reverse complement strand
CGTAAATGTCACAGATTTTTTTTTACAGTGTAATTTTGAGGTTTGCAGACCGTGGCAGTCCAAACAGTATTGTTTCTTGTTGGTGTTAGCATGGGCTCAATACTCTTGTTTCTCTGACGTTTTCAACAAAAACAGCAGGGAATGGAAATGTAAGAGTCTGGAAGATGGTCTTGAGTGATCGGCATATAGTTTCAATAAGTATGACAACAGACAGTGGTACAAAAACATGTGCTGACTAACAGGACAAAACTGAAGTAAACACTCCCATGGAAACTGTGTCTAGGTTTTAACATCTAATCATATTACTCCTGAGCTAGTCTTTCTGGTAACATCTGGTCGACCTAAAAGCTCATTCTGTCCAAGAACCATTCACATGACTATCTGACCGACATTTACTATAAAGCAAGCAACAAAAATGATACCAGGTGTATACCAGCTGACTTGCTGGTCGTAACTGAAGCAAAATCCTTCTAAAACTTACCAAAAGACCAGTCAGACCAGTTAAAGCTAGCAAACAAGTTTAGGCTGGTTTAAAGGAATATTTTACGCAAAAGTGAAAAACTGGTCATCATTTACATACTCTCATGTTGTTCCAAACCTGTATGACTTTCTTTCTTCTGTATGACTTTTCCCATTTCCCATTGACTTTTACGGTTTAGACAAAAACAGCTGAAAGATTATTTAAAATATCATCTTTCGTGTTCCGCAGAGAAAAGAAATGACATGGAATGACATGAAGGTGAGTAAACGATGACAAGATTTTCATTTTTGAGTAAACTATCGCTTTAAGCAAGCATTGAAAAAGGCGCATTCATCTTTTCTTCTATTCAACTAAATGGAACTATAAAAAACACAGGTAAACAAACCTGAATAGATGGATGGAGGTAAATATGCATTATTGCCATTTAAATTGGTTGTAGGCTCCTCTTCATAACTTGCTCAACAAATTTTTCAGGTTTTGTGTCAGACCCATCTATTAATTCAAGTTATTGCCATGTGATCTGTAAGTGTCATCAGATGTCTTTAGAAGAGTGTGAAATTTGTAACTGGATAGGAACATACTGAACATATCTCTAACAAAGACAAATCACCTTGCATCATGTATATGGATCTCCATAGCCACATCTCTTTTTTGTGCATGTATTATGATGTGTAAGGAGA
>NW_015781468.1:0-1161 GCF_001515625.1 Sinocyclocheilus rhinocerous | reverse complement strand
GCTCCTTTGGGGTACAGTGAGATTAAGTGCTGTTATGCTTACTCTAGCCTAGCTCTAATCTAAATATACATACAACCTCTATAAAATTGGATGTGTTTATTCTGATTTATCCCGTTTTAATGTCTGAATCACATGAACTGTGGTTGCAATGCATTTTCACAATTTTTGGTAACATATCTGCAACAATTATACTGTTGCACTTAAAAAACAACAACATGTAAAATAAATAAAAATTTTAATTAATTGTTTTTGGAATTTAAAAATGAATGATAAAGGTGATTAGATATAACTGATTAGATACTCATTGTCACAGACTGGATGCATGTTGCCCAACACATAATATTAATTTATTAATATTTAAATTATCATAATATTTATTTTTATGCATATTTATATTTTAAAACATTAATAACTTACAATATAGGTTACTGCTACATTTTTACTTTTTAATAAAATGAATGCAATTAAATTTATTTTAATTAAATATAATAAAAATGATCATGAATAATTTAATAAACAATACAATTAAACTGATTATTTACTTGCAATAGGTTACTGCTACAGTTTTGCTTTCTTGCGAAAGGTGGAAAAGGGATTTAAATAAATGACATAAATTTGAAGAAAATTAATACAATTAAATTAATTTATACATGAATAATTAAAAATAAGGACAATAAATAAATATAAATTAGAATGAATAATAAAAACTTTATTAACATGAATACTTAAAGTAGGTTACTGCTACAGTTTTTCTTTCTTGCAAAAGGTGGGAAAGGGATTTAAATGAATGACAAATTTTTTATTACAGCTAATAAAATTTAATTGATTTATTAAATTAATAATTAAAAATAGCCAGAATAAATGCGTTAAACTTATAATACATAATTTAATAAACAAAATTTAATTATTTTTTCTAGAGAGTTTAAGTCAGTGCTGCATGAGTTGTCAAAACCCCATTGTCTATGAAATCATTAGCACGCCTATCCGCTTATACACTTCAGAGGGTGATTAATTTACAGGTGTGAAGATGTTAGTTCGCTAGATCGTTAGATTCACAAATTGTGAAACCACTGGATGGTTCGTGCTAATTTTTTCCCTCTTTACTATGGGCGCATTGCCATGACGTCATCGCCCCAATGTCAACAATGTAGCAATTTAGAG
>NW_015781467.1:0-1161 GCF_001515625.1 Sinocyclocheilus rhinocerous | reverse complement strand
CATTACTGTGGTAGTCTGTGTGAAAATGGAAACAGTTGATTCCCACTGGAATTCATTATACTAAGCTAAAACAAGGTAACAGGGAGATATAGGATGTATACCTTACCCTTCATTTGTTGTGTTTGCTAAAGCGAACATCACTATTATTATTGCTCATACTTAAACTTAAGCCCTTGACCTTCAGCTCTTAACCTGTTCCTTCACCATTGTGGATTCTACTTTAAATTGTGTGGCTTGAAGAGAAGTGTGTTATAACTTACACTGAGTAATACATACACTCTTAAATATAAAGGTTCCAAAAGCAGTGATATGTCAAAAAAGAACTATTTTGGGTTCCAAAAAGAACATTTTGGTGTGTAGTTCTTAAAAGTAGTGCGAAGAACATTTTAAACATCTAAAGAACCTTTTTCCACTTCAAAGAACCTTTTGTGGACTGGAAATGTTCCATGGATGTTAAAGGTTCTTCATGGAACCACAGATGCCAAGAAATTACCTTTTTTAGGAGTGTGGGACCAGAAAATGCCATAGAAACATGTAGTGAACTCTTCTGACTTGACATAGCAAGCAAAATCCTAGCAACCCCAAGAATACCTTAGCAGCCACCTAGTAATGCCCTAGCAACCATCGAAAACACTCTTGGAACTGCATAGCAACACTCAGAACACTGAATAGCTGTCTGAAGAGATAATGGGAGCGGTGACAAGATATTTCCTTCTTGTTTTGACCTGATAACGTTGTCAAGCAAAACTTTACTAGTCCTATTTGCATGGGAAGTTAAATATAGCAGAGGGCAAGGCTAAATATATCAAACTAGATCCAAGCTTGGTCTTATCTTTACTAAAATAGCACTGTAGCTGATGGTGTAGTGTGGAGTGCTGTCAGTCATTTGGAATGCGGTGAGCTGGACAAACACGGGACCACGGGTCAGCCATGATGTAATTTAGGATACATGGGAGGGATGCTGGGAAGGAGGCAACAATCCGGGTAAAAAGGACGATTGTGAGGTGTTAATGAACTTGAAAGTGAGCGATAAATTAAATGATCTGGAAATCCAAGTTCCTTCCATACATAAATATGACTCACAGTAGACTCACAGAACTTTATTTCACCTTTGAAATACATTCCCATACATTTCCATGTTTATTGCCCATTAAATAGTGG
>NW_015781466.1:0-1155 GCF_001515625.1 Sinocyclocheilus rhinocerous | reverse complement strand
TGTCAGTGTTGCCGATGCTTCGTGGTAAGCTGTGCCAGTGGCTCGTCTGATAGTGAAACTAACTTTTGCTGCCAAGTGAAAACTGAAACACAACTACATTGTTCTTAATGCAGCAGCCTTTGCTTTCGGTTGCAGCCCAGAAACATTTATTTGGTCCTGTATAAAGACCCTTGAATACTTCCCAATGACTCACAATAAAACATTGCTCTGGCAGACAACACCTTTGTAAAGTGAAAGTGGAAATCCCCTAAAATTTTGATTAAGCACTTACGGTAGCAATATGAATATTATCTGAAGAATAATATAAATACTCTGAAGTATATCTGAAAGGATGAAGCATTTTTTGGTTTGACATGCAATGTAACAAGGAACAGCACAAAAAAGGTTCACACAAGTGTGCGCGCGTGTACTATAACAGGTGTTTTAGCTTGTTAATTATCAATAAAAAATATAGAGATTTAGTGCAGATTGGATGTAGAAATTATCATCTTAAGAAATTTAATAGCAAAATTAAACATTATAGCCATTACATCTCATTGACTGGAAAAGCCACTGTATGGCCCACATTCTACCTTTTCTGATAATAAAATTCCACATAACTTCTCCTGGCCTGCTGAAACATGCCCATTGCCATTACATGACCTTTCTTTTCTTTCTTCATAGGACATCCCAGCTGGCTAGACAAAGATCTGATACACATTTTCTGTGTCAAACAGCATTGTCCGATGTAGTGTGGGAAGAACAATAATCTCTGATTTCTGTGAAAAGAAATAAATATATATATTTTTGTTATTGTCAGCACAAACGAAGGCCACACTCCATTTTATGTAACAACAGAGTCAAAATAACAAGATATCCGGATTCTAAAGAATACTCACTTCTGTAATCTGCTTCTACTCAAAAAAAGGGGGAACATTTCCTCATTCTCACAAGCTAAACATTATTTCCTTGAAATTAGACTTTTGTGAACATAGTATATAGTCTATATTTCAACAAGTCTTCTCTAATATGAGATATACACTTAGTGGCTTAGTTGAAGGACGTGTTAAATATGTCTGTGAAGAAATCTGCAATTATTTCAGAACACATTTAGCAGGATTCTTCTCACATCACCATACAGGTGCATCTCAATAAATTAGAATGTCGTGGAAAAGT
>NW_015781465.1:0-1160 GCF_001515625.1 Sinocyclocheilus rhinocerous | reverse complement strand
GGCAGGGGTTTGGTCTAATTAAACATTAGGCTGGTAAAGCCGTTAGTCTTTATGTGGGTTCGGTTTTGGCGAGAGCCAGTGTATCCAGTGAGACTTGATTTCACTTTACGCCCCTCTGACACAACAGGGCATGTTTTTAAGACACGAGCGCAGGGTGTGGGGTGACTGTTTGTTCTCCGACAGTCTTAACTGGGACGCATTCTGCTTCGACCCTCATCGTGCGTTCCATTTTTTGGTTTGTTTTCCTTCCCCTGCTGCCTTCGGCCTGATATCGATCCGGTGGGTTGATAACTAGTCTTATTGATATGCAAAAACCTGGTTGATTTCAAATTCATGGTTTGAAACCTACACCCACTGAAGCAACTCACGACTGAAATCAAAGCACCGTTGATCAACGTCTAAGATGGGTGTGCAGATTAAACTGATAAATGCAGATTACTCTAGCTCTTTAACCTTAACCGACGGGTTTTTGATGGGTTTGGCTGCTCTTCTGATTTAATTCATCTGTCGCCACCTTTTATAAACTCCAATAGCATCATAATTAATCACCAGGGTGTGATTATGGGGTTTGACGTTTGATTCTTATAAACCTGCTCTAATTCTTGCCACTTTCCTGTAAATTGCTTTAGTAAAAAGGTGCCTGCTAAAGAACAACAAAAAAAGAGTTTACATGCATTTGTTCACAATAGCCCTCAAAAATATGTCTTACATAATAAATCAAAAATGAATGAATGTCAGTGCGTCTGTATCAGGATCTTTTCTCTTCACTGGCATCACATTTCTTAATGTGTTTGAATCTGATTTTTAGTGCAGTATGAAGTCAGTTCTGCTTATTTCGTTTACTTGTAGAATGTGTTTTTCTTAGCACTCAATATAGGTCAGTGTTTATAAGGTCAGATACGAAATACTGTAGCAAATTCACCTATATTTATGAAAAATTTAATTCTCACCAGTGATAATCTGATGATGGAGGCTGAATGAATACTGACATTTCATAAGTGTTTCTTTATCTACCTTTCAAAAGTTTGGGGTCAGTAAGATTTAATTGAAAAGAAATGAATATGAAGGATGCATTAAATTGATTGAAATTGACATTAAAGACATTTATAATGTTACAAATATTTATATTTCAAATAAATGCTGTTCTTTTGAACTTTCTA
>NW_015781464.1:0-1157 GCF_001515625.1 Sinocyclocheilus rhinocerous | reverse complement strand
TGTCACATGATCCTTCAGAAATCATTCTAATATACTGATTTGTTGGTCAAGAAACATTTCTTCTTATTATCAATAGTGAAAACGCTGCCACTTAATATTTTAGTGGAAACCATGATGCATTTTCTTTTCCTTTGACTTCTTTGATTGGATTCTTTGAACAGAAAGTTCAAAAGATCATCATCAGTTATTAGAAGTAGAACTCTTTTGTAACATTATAAATGTCTTTACTGTCAGTTTTGATGAATTTAATGCATCCTAGCTCAATGAAAGTATTGAAAATAAAATCTTACTGACTCCAAACAAATATACATCTCAAAAACATCTCAGAAATGTGAACTCAGTAATGAGTCTGAATGAGTGAATCTGATTTTGTGAATATTGTGACTGACTCATTAAAAAGAGCCAATTTATAATTCATAATAAAGACAACGCACACTGTCTTGGCATTTTTGTTTTAATCAGTATATGCCAGCATATCTAATGAAATCGCATACATTTTCCCAGCTGTTGTCAAAGTCGGCTAAATTTAAAATTATTGACTCAAATTTTTATCTTTGCAATTTTTCACAAGAACATGTCATTGCTTATAAGCTGAATACCTCAGCATGGAAATGATCCATATGATACACCATCTGCAGATCCCATGTGTGGCTTGATTCTTCTCGCTGAAGCTTGTTAAAGCTGATTAGTCGTTGGCGCCTACACTGTGTTTATGCTTCAGGGTGTGTATTTGTGTATGTGTGCAATTAGACAGTGCGCCCGCTTTAGAAAGGATCTAGCACTTGTGTTTCACGCTTTGACTGAGAAGATTAGACGGAAATCTAGTATTGTGTGTTTACAGACTTTAGACTTCATGATTATGTTTGGCCACAAAGAACCATCTCAAAGGGCCCTTGCTCTGTGACTCATCTGGAAAGATCTCACAAATAAGACTTAGAGGTGAGAATTCAGCATGTTTTCGTTGTATATATTTCGAACGGAATGAACAGCATCTTGAGCTTGTTGTGATATATTTTCTTTGAAAAAAAAACATGTGACGTGTCACATTTAGCTTGTGTTCTGTGTTTCCAGTATGTCTGGTATCCTCCTCTCCGTTGGGTGGTGGTCGCTCGCTAAAACAGATAGGAGAACACTGCTCTCTTTCTCTCCCTAACAAG
>NW_015781463.1:0-1160 GCF_001515625.1 Sinocyclocheilus rhinocerous | reverse complement strand
AAAGGAAAACTTGAAATCGCATCATATGACCCCTTTAAACACCAACAGTGTACACAGCAGCATCAGGCTGGGCAGGTCAAAGACAGCACTCTGGAAAAAAATGTTTCTCAGCTTCTGTGAGCTGCCTCAATTCTGGCTGGTAAGGCTGGCCACACATTTGAAGATTTTGATTTGCACTCCCCAGTGATCGGGGGCTGATTCAAGACTTGTCACAACTCAATTTTTGTGCAAAAAAATCCTCAACTGTGTGGTGTCATTACGATTATTTTATTCCCTCCAATCGAGTGGGAGTCTCTCCGATCCCAAACCATAAATATCGAACATGCTTTATATTTACAACTTTTGATCAGGCTGCCTCTGACTTCAATAGCCAATGAGAGAGAGAATGCTTCACCAGCCGGATGTTGCATGCTTTTATGGCTGAAACATGGCAACCACAAACATGTGTCACGAAAGTGGAGAATTAAGGTAAAAGATCAACTTGTAACAACTATGGCAACAGTACAAGTGCCTTTTTAATGAACGGACGCCAGGAGGGCCAGCTGATGACTGTCCTGCATATGTTTTTTTTCTGAAGTCATGTATGATCACACAAGTTTTTATGAGATCTCATGTCTGTGGAATTTTTAGGCTTGTTTGAGATGAGCAATATCTGCGCAGAACTGAAATTGTCCAACCATTGTCAGGCTGACATGTGCCTAAAAACTGTTGTGATAGCGAGGTGGCTGTGTCGGATTGAGCAGCTGATCTCCACCGACTGCACTGATCAAAAGCACGATGGGAAATGCCTGGCTGATGACACAGGTTAATCACTGTTTTCAGGTGAAAATGGTTTCCAACACGTCCATCACTGCAGAACAGATTACCCATATAAAATTGACTAGATCCTAAGAAAGCCACAAATGACCTCCTGATTGCAGTGTTTGGAAGAACAACTCTGGCAACACACTGCTACACTGGAAAATGTTCCAATGCATTCAAGCATAAAGCAGCAAAGCCTCAACTGCACTGTCAAAAAGTGTCTGACATCATTAGTGAGTAATTTATTTTTTCTAAAAATTAATTCTTGGCAGTATTGCCATATTTTAAGATACTGAAAACAAGATACACGTAAATTTGTATAATTATACTCAGGAATTTGGAAAGTTATCTAATTTTTT
>NW_015781462.1:0-1161 GCF_001515625.1 Sinocyclocheilus rhinocerous | reverse complement strand
CCTGTGTGCCTGAGAGTGATCAGTAATGAACCGTGACAAAGAGCAACGTCACTGTTCACTCAAGGTGAGGAAATGAGAGTCAGACAGGTTTGTGCGCGGAGGTGCTGCTTCAGAAGGTTTCCTCCTCTGAGAGAGAACAGAGACTGAGCGGAGAATGTTGGGATTGCTTGCTTTGATGATTTCTTGGTTTGAACTGTTCCAGTAGGTATTATTATCAACTAGCGATGTCCATTTCAACTAACTTCTCCTGAAGGCAATTTGGAAGACTTCCATCAAGGAAAGGAGAGATTGTTTGAGGACAGACCTTTAGAAAAATAATAAAAATTCAATTTAATATTCTCTAAACTACAACATAGACATGACTGTTGCTGGGTCAGTGTATCTCATGAGGTCACGAGTGACTTCTTTTGGGGCTCTCAGAGCATATTTTTCAATGCTTGAGGATCATCAGAGTCATTTTCAGGCCTGATGGATGTCCAGTGTTTCGGCCTGTTTCATCTCCAGCATTCATCATCCCTGCAAAATTCATAACAACGTTCGAAGACTCATAACTTCCCACGATCTGGAAAGCTGTCTTCAAGAAACAAGCTATTTTTTTAATATCCTGATATATAATTCATTTGAAAAGCAAATTTTATTATTTACATTTTATTTTATTTTTGGATGGGCCAAGCTCAAGTATATTCCAAACAATTTGATTGAAGTTGTAAAACTGTCATCATGCTGTTATTTTAATTTGCATCTGACCCATGTGTCCAGAATTCAGAAATGGTGTGTCATGTTCGGGTAACTAAAACTACACTACAGTTTGGTTACTATGTTTTGATGTCAGTGATATTTACACACCATTTTTAAAATCTGGACATTGATGTCAACTAAAACTTTAGTGGGGGTGAAAATTATGAGTGAATAATGACTTCAAAACTCAGCATCAAAAAACTTGCATGAGGACTATTTTTATGATACTTTCATGAACTACAAAAAATTCTTAATGAGTATGTCTTATGTCCTTTTTCTTTCCTTTTAAAATATCTAATAAAAATATCCGTTAGGAAAAACAACTGAAATTAATTTTAATATTTCATTATTTCTTTAAAGGGGTCATATAATGCTACGTGCACTTTTACAAGTTTTTTGAACTGAAATGTGTGTTGGCAGTGT
>NW_015781461.1:0-1158 GCF_001515625.1 Sinocyclocheilus rhinocerous | reverse complement strand
GTCTCTGTCTCTGTCTCAACTCCACTGACGTCTGCAGTCCTCTTTGACCTGAAAGTGAGACGTGCCATCGACAGTTTGCAGGACGGACAGATTCCATCCTTTCATCTTGTGGGAAAGAATTGTACAGTGCTTTCCCCTCTTTTAATCTGCTGTATGATTGGAGCCGGACCACAGCTTCACTCAAATTAAGTTTTAAATGTGACTGGATTCTATAATTCATAATTTACAACAGCAATTATGATTGTGTACAAATATGGACAACATAAGTCACTTATTTGCAGAAATCAGAATATTATTGATTTGCTTTGCGTTATGGTGATTGCAAAGGTGATTTGTCTGGTTGCTACGGTGTTGCTATGTGGTTGCTAGTGTGTCCTGGTGGTTGCAAAGGTGTTTTGACTGGTTGCTAGGGCGTTACTATGTGGTTACTAGGGTGTTGCTGTGTGGTTGCAACAGTGTTTTCACTGGTGCACAGGTGTACAAATACTTATTATTCGGTGTTAGTGGTTTGTTCAGCAGGGCTAGTTCTGCAGTCTGTTGACTAGAGGTCAGGTCTCTGTTCTCCTGGTTAGTTCAGGAATAGCGACTGTTTTCCATTTGCTGTTGTAGATCAGATATCCTTGGCTCCACATCACCACGAGTCCTTATAAGGCCAGAGAGCAGAACGCATGCCGACACATTTGACTGCTTATCCGCTGCTGTATTTACGTAGTGTGTGTGTGTGTGTGTGTGTGAGAGAGAGAGAAATAAAAACATCTGAGACTCTGCTTCTACATTCAGTCTCAATGATGTCTAAGAGAAACAACCGAGATATAAAAAAAAAATTATATGTAATTTTTCAACACGATTATGTTTAAAAATCCATATCTGAGCACAGAGGACAGTGACTCAATAACACGGTGTGTTTGTTTTATGATACACACTAGAGTTATAATAAGCGTCTAGACTCCAGTATGCTGTACAACATGACAAGCCGAGGCAATAATCTCGCTCTATGTGTCCATTTCCAGTTTTCTTCCCAGGCTCAAATATACATTTGATTGGTCATAAAGTTGTTAACCTGCAGTTTTAAGGTTAATCAGTCTGGAAGAGGTATCATGTTTCTTTTCTTTCCTTACTTAAATAATAAATAATAAATAGGCCTTCATAAATCCTCAC
>NW_015781460.1:0-1158 GCF_001515625.1 Sinocyclocheilus rhinocerous | reverse complement strand
AGAAAGGAAAAATTGAAATCGCATCATATGACCCCTTTAATCAATGGTGATATAATATAATATTGGTGTGGAACCGGTTCTCTAAGAAAGGTACATAAGGGAGGTGTGGTGTCGTCTGTGTGTGCCATGCAGGTGGGTTTGGTGCTGTGGGGGTGCTTGGCGGCTGGGGCCTATGTCTGAGCACAGACAGCTGTCCACTGGGTTTGCATCCAAATACATGCACACTCCAAGGGCAGACAGGAGGGAGAACATAGAGGTTGAGGACCATAAGGGAGGCTTGACTCTTACGGATGATCAGAGCAATATGACCAGTCTCTCTCCAGAGCTCCATTCAGAACACCAGGCTATTTTAAACAAAGTGAGTGTATCATGCAGTGACTCATCCAGTCTATAATAATGGCCTTTCTCTTCACCGCTCCTGGAGCTAGACATACTATTATTTACACTTGAATTAAAAATATAAAATGTATTAAATTGTATGAAATGTATGAATCTATTATAAACATACACCTAAAATCTGTAATTTATGACAGTACAAAAATAATGGTCAGAAATGTTCTGAACAGTATACTAACATAATACCCGTTTAGTGCATAATATACATACACTACAAGTGTTAAGTCATTTTTTTAAAATAAATTAATACTTTATTTATTTATGGCAAGGATGGATTACATTTATCAGAAAAGTGACAGCAAAGACTTTTATAATGTTACAAAAGATTTCTATTTTAAATAGATCTAAGTTATTTTGAACTTTCTATTTTTCAAGGAATCTTGAAAAAACAATGATATAGTCATGATATTATATGTACAGTCCATGAATGTATCAGAGATTAGGATTATAATTTTATTGATTGATTGATTATTATGGATATATTCATTTGTATGCTAAAGTTGATCTATTTACTTATTTTGTATTGTATTTATAATGATGCTTATTATTATATTTCTATATAGAGGAAAGGGGTAATGTGGGAGAATAAATGTACAGTTTTGCAATTGTATGAAGCTCTTTGTTAATGCTTTGTAAAAAAATGACAAATAAATAATAATAATTAAAATATATATATATTAAGCAGCACAACTGTTTTCAACATTGATAATAAGAAAAGTTGCTTGCGCATCAAATCTGCATAACATGTTTTAACACAAAATT
>NW_015781459.1:0-1161 GCF_001515625.1 Sinocyclocheilus rhinocerous | reverse complement strand
ATTTAATTTTTTACAACATTTAATAGTACTGTTTCGGACTTGGGTTAAGAACTGTAAATGTACTTTTTATTATTTAATTTTATTTATTTAATTTTATACAGCATTTAATAGTATACTGTTTTGGACTTGGGTTACGTATTATAAATGCATTTTGTTTTGCCACTTATTTTATTTTTACTTTTCTACTGCATTTAATTGTACTGTTTGGTAAGTATTTACTGTACAGTGTTAAGAACTGTAAATGCATTTTATTTGCCCATTTTTCTTATTTTTATTTTATTTTATTTTTTACAACATTTAATAGTACTGTTTCGGACTTGGGTTAATTATTGTAAATGCATTTTGTTTGCCCACTTTTTGTATTATTTTATTTTATTTTATTTTATACACCATTTAATAGTACTGTTTTGGACTTGGGTTACATATTGTAAATGCATTTTGTTTGGCCACTTTTTATTTTATTTTTACTTTTCTACTGCATTTAATAGTACTGTTTTTGTGCTTGGGTTAAGTATTGTAATTGCATTTTGTTTAGCCACTAGTTTTGTTTTGTTTTATTTTATTACTTTTCTACTGCATTCAGTAGAACTGTTTTTGCACTTGTAAATGCATTTTGTTTGGCCACTAATTTTGTTTTGTTTTGTACTGCATTTAATTTTACTGTTTTTTGGACATGTTATGTATTATAAATGCATTTTGTTTGGCCACTAAATAGACAACTATATACTTTGTTTGCTGGTCCTCCTTATTTGATGAAATTATTCTCTTTTTAGAATAGAAAAGCCACATTCTACTGTACAGACAGGCTCTCATGGCAGACCTGGTGGACGTGTAACTGGTACCAGACCCAGGGGTGGGATCTTATTTCCTTATATAGTCTCCTATTTACTATTATTATGTTTTAAAGGATCATTAAATATGTTATTAATACAGCCTTGGGTTTATAGCTGATTAAATATTATGTGTATACCCATTTTATTTAATTCATAGTAAGTCTTTATTTAGTTCTCTTGGTTTCACTGTCTGCATGAAGGTTTTCTGGTGCCATTTGTTTCATTAGGAGGGCTGTCCAGTCTAAGTTCAACAAAGATGATGCACCCATTGCCTTTATCTTCAGTGTACACCTGGGGCAGTGGCATCTCCACTCCTCTGCGTCTGCCC
>NW_015781458.1:0-1161 GCF_001515625.1 Sinocyclocheilus rhinocerous | reverse complement strand
CACCAGCAGTTCAGGTCCTTTGAAATATCGAGACGCCACCCTGACATTGTACTCCTGACTAGGGTGATAAAACTCCGCTAAGCCCCAGTCTATCAGACGCAGCTAAACGACAAAACACACACAAACAGATAAGAATCAAATGTGATTTCAGTCAGTTGGGATATAGATTAATGATTCATGATCACGATTTGTGTGAATCGCTCAACATCTCACATCAGCGTCAGTGTTGACGCAGAGAACATGCAATTTTGTAGACTTTTAAATTTGATCTTGGTTAAATGTGCTTGACGTTACAGCAGCAAACAATGCTTCTCTTTCACTACAGCAAACTAATTTTTGATTGGTGCATGTAAGCGAGCTCATCATTATTCAGCCAATCAGACTTGCAGAATGACACAATTGCTGACCTGAGTAATAAATGGGCAGTACCTTTCTGTGTTCGTGGTCGATCATTACATTGTGTGGCTTCACATCTCTGTGCATAATTCCCATACTGTGGCAGTAATCCAAAGCCTGAGAAAGACAGAGAAGACACTCTTAGAACAAGACATTACAAATACCAGAGTTTCCACATCTTCTGACCAATAAATAATTTATTTAAATAAAAAACAAATAAAGTAGCTGATGAAATATTTCAGTATTAAAAATATTTAGAATATTTTGTATTCTAAAATATTCTGCAGAATTCAACAATTTAAAAATATACAGAATATACATTAAAGATATTCATTAAATTTCAGAATGGAATGGAATATTAAGAGAATCTTTGAATATTATCTTGAAAAATTACCCCAAAAGAAAATGGCCTATCAGAATTTTTAGCACATTTAATAATACTCAAAACAATGTGTTTTTTCTCACAAACAAAAATCCGTTTTTTATTTACTCCCACACAACTGACTAACAGCAAGCGTACATGAACAATGTGCTATAACCGCAGCAATAAGAAGCTGTTGAGTAGCACTTATAAGGTGAAGTGTGCAACATCTGAGCAAACTACTAGCACCAAACAAAAACATAGAAAGTGGCCCAATGGTGTGCCAATACAAAAAGATGAGATCCCCTGTTGTTGGCTGATGAGGGGAGAGTTTGAAACACATTTGAAAAATACAGGCAAAATTATGGGATGATATTAGACTCTAAATGATTAATAGATGCACG
>NW_015781457.1:0-1160 GCF_001515625.1 Sinocyclocheilus rhinocerous | reverse complement strand
TTTTCCTTCCTTTTTCCAGTCAAATTCAGTTTAAAAATAATTCATGGCCTCAAACTTAAATCTCATTGGTTTGCTTTAATGAGATGATCAATAGTTGTGCTACTTCCAGTGTAGACATGGTGTAAAAGTGACTTACAGCAATATATATCTGAGCAATAATGTGTTACAGTTGGTTTTCATAGCTCTTCTTTTGTATCTGTAGATGTCGTTGCAGAGTGGACTGGACGGTGGTTCTAACAGTCCTGGTTCTCAGTACCCAAAATGGCTCGGCAGCCCCAACTCTCACAGCAATGATGACTTTGAACCCTGGACAACATTTCGTACCCGTGCCAGCTCTGATGCCAGTACGCTCAGCGGCCGTCGCTCACCCTTCCTACCTGAGGAGGACGAGGCCGGTGAGGTTCCCATCGGGTACCCAGGCACCAAACTGGGCGGCCCCCTCCCCAGCCTTTCCGAAGTGACGGGTCACCACAGTTTCGAGAACGTGATGATGGACAATCTCTTAGACAACCTCAACCTCATCTCACCCAAAAATAACACCCAGGGCAGCCAAGACGCCCAAACTGCACTGTCTTCGCCCATGATGCAGGGTAGCCCTGGGTACCCGTCTTACAACTCCCCCAATATGGGTCCTCAGCCCCAAGTCCAGCAGGACTACCGGAAGTGCCTGTATGTACAGGCCGGGGTGGGCGGACTGGGTCCCATTGCCATACCGACTTTATCGGACAGTCAACCAGGAGGCTACGGACCCTTCGTGAGTCAGTACAACTGTGCTGCAGGGCTGCTCAAAGAGCTGCTGAGCGCAGATGCACATCCGAGAGGGGACATGATGCAGCCTTTAGAGTCAGTGGGGTCTGGAGAAGGGCGACGGGGGCTACCTAGCCATGCTAGTCAAGGACAAATGGGACAGGGGGGCAAAATGATCACGCATCCTCACCTGCACGCGCACCCGCGCTCGCTTCATCAGTTGCCCTCGCCAGCAATGGGCATGAATGGCTGTGCCCTTTTGCCCCATGGGCATCCTGTTCGCCTCGGTAACATGAAGCTACAACCACACCTGCCTCATCACGCTCAACTGGGAAGAGGCAGAGGCGAAGCCGGGATGCCGAATTACACCAATGGCAACGGTTTCCACAGGCACGGACCGGGTCCTCACCACC
>NW_015781456.1:0-1160 GCF_001515625.1 Sinocyclocheilus rhinocerous | reverse complement strand
TTTTTTTTTTTTTTTAATTGTCAAAGTTGAAAACAGTTGTGCTGGTTAATATTTTTTGTGGAAACCATGATTATTATTATAGTATTTTTTTGTAGGATTCCTTTATTTTTAAGGTTTCTTTTATGAATAAAATAACAGCATTTATTTGCAGCATTATATATTATATATCTTTACTGTCACTTTTGAGAAACATAAATGCATAAATAAATAAACCGATCTCTTGACCCCAAATGTTTGTGTATATCATTTTAATTTTTCTATTTTCTATGTGCAGTCTGACTTTCCGCTTCAACTAATGATATGAATCTGTGGTGGGACAATGATTGGCGAGGAAGAAGGGGCACTAGGACTGTTCCATGACTAGCACCAATTAGAGAATCTTCTCACCTGTAGCATAAGCTCTTTCTCCACAACCTCCTGAGTTTTAGCTATCAGCCTCCGCTGAAGAGAATGAATCTTCTGAATCAGTTCAAAGCTGCTTGGATCACTCGCCTACAAAGAAAGAGAAGCAAAATCAAACTATTTTGAAAGCCTGTATTATTTATATAACTGTTTCCGTAACAAGCCAATGCAAGTCCATACCTCTAGTTTTCTCCAGCGGTGTACATTCAAGGGATTGCCAAGCTCATCCTCTAGAGCTCGGCATCTTGTCCTCTCTTTCAGCAGCTCCCTCTGCATATGAAACACTTCATGTCTGCCATCAGAACAAAGAAACACCAGTAGAATAACTCTGACTCTGGTTTCCAGGCCACAATAAAAGCAACAATAATCTACTAATTTATAGTCAGTCATTTAAACTCCCTGCATTCTGGCAGGATGCAACACCACTTTGAAAATGAGTTCGCGTGAGAGGTTCTAAAAGCCTGCACTTCACTTATTTACTTATGCACCACAACAGGCACAAACAGGGAAATGCAAACAAGAGGGTGAATGGAAGCGAGAGGGAGAAACAAATCTCTTGGATCTCATATCGACAGGTTATGGCTCACAACATAATCCTAGCTGACCTTTCCCTCTCTGCAGCAAGCTTGTTTGAAAAGACACTTGTAGACATGTATGCTTTTCTATAGGCGTACACACGATACATTCTAGTATTCGCAGCTATTTTAGGGTTGGTCTGTGTACATATTCGCTGCATAGTCTCATCATTTTTCAGATTA
>NW_015781455.1:0-1160 GCF_001515625.1 Sinocyclocheilus rhinocerous | reverse complement strand
TTTACCAAAAATCTCAGTGGGGTCAATTTTGTACATCTAAGATCAATTTTGTTCAACTGTAAAATGTTTTGGAATTCCTGATTTAAGAGATTCAAAAATTTGTTGGAATCAAAATGTTGTAATTCTATTTATTCCAGAGAGTTGGCATACAGAAGAAAAAACACCTTGGTCAGTAATCACAAATACTGAGAAAAGTAGCAGGAACAGCATGGCAGTGCTATCATGTGTTGATTCATCAGCGGTCTGGACTGTGATTTAAATCTGATTAATAACACTGACAAACTTTATTAGCCATTGAGTTGGAAATAGTCAGTGGGGAGTTGAAATATTATTATTATTATTATTTAGACCCTGTGAACCAGACCAATTACAGACAACCTCAGATTGGCTAAATCCCGTCGGTTTCCGGAAACTTGTTCAGGTTAATTGCCGTTGCACACTCTTATTCTGTTTGTACACATGTGTCAGACTCAGAGGGAAAGAGGTGAGCACGTGATGGCAGCTGAGTTACTGAGGTCAGTGGATGGGACGCTCCTCCAGGCTTCTGGGTGGATCTGTCAGCTCACATCTGTCCCGAATGAAATGAAATGGATAGCACAAAGAGTCCAGTGCATACACACACAGTCAGAACCGATTTAAGACACGTCTTCCTGCTTCTATGAGCTCTGCCTCCATTTCTGCTCTAGACCTTTATCTCGTCCGTCTGCTATTTTTCCTTCGTTCTTTCTCATTCAGCTCAGTCATTCACCCCTAAACCTTTTTGTGTCCAAAATCGCATCTCTTTCACAAACACACACGATAACAACAGACGGTGTGACTCTCTCTGTTGTCTTCTGCAGTCATCAGAGTCAGACGACGTTCTGGGACCATCCCAAGATGACCGAGCTCTATCATTCTCTATGTAAGTGACTCAAACACACATACAGAGATCCACGTCTTACCGGCCGCTGAGAGCAGCTCAAGTCTCACCAAAATAAATACTGGACAGCATCCGTCCGCAGAGGCCTGCTGTCGGTGTGTGTGTGTGTGTGTGTCTGTGTTTGCTGTCTCTGTAAGGCAGGAAACCTCTAGAGTCACCACACACTCACACACACACACTGACACACACTCACACACACTGACACACACTGACACTCACACACACAGGTTTGTTTTTGTGA
>NW_015781454.1:0-1160 GCF_001515625.1 Sinocyclocheilus rhinocerous | reverse complement strand
TTTATGTATGTTTGCCCCATAAGCTTCCATAAATGGAGCTTGTATTTAACACAGCATATTTAATGTTTAATGTTGTTAAATGTATTTAACACATTTAATACATTAGCACAAGTGTCTATTTTTAATAAATATGCAGCCAACATATAGAAAAAAATAGAGAAATGCTAATTCATAATGGCTAATTTATTGATAAATCAACTTATTTTTAAAGTTCAGTGTGAAATATCAAACAGTAAAATATACTTGTTTTCTTGCCTTTCAAACTAAATTCGCTGATTTTAGAATTTAAAAATGTACAATTATTAACAATAACTTTAAACAATTGAGACAAATTGTGATTTTTTTGTTTGGATTGTTGTTAGGTTTTTGAAAGTCTGTTTTGACGTGAAGGAGATTTTGAAAGTGATTTTAAAGGAAATTGCCTCCAATTTGTGTTTTTCTGAGTCTGAGTGGAGATTTGGGAGAGGTCTGATCACCCTGCTTACAGGAATCTACACCTGCCCCATAAACCCCCGTCCCATCTGCTGAGGGGTGAGCAGGGGAAGGGCACATGATCGGAGGAGGGGACTCTTAAAGAGCTTCTTCCTGCACTCTACTGTTTTACAGATGAGCAACGCTGGGTTATAATGCAGCTGAGTCCTCTCATAATCTCTGTCTCTTACTTGATATAAGAGACCCGTCTGCAGGGAGTCCATGAGATGAATGTCAGACACAGATGATGTCACTCAAGTCAAATATTCCTGATACTTTACAATGAAAAAAAAAAAAATCTGGATATGCTTGGAAATCATTTTTACATAGTAATTATTTGTAAAAAATTTACTAGCAATTTCTAAGTAACGGCTTTAAAAAATGTTTTGCAGTGTAAAACATGCAAACACTGCTTTTTATATAGTGTATCATTTATATTTTATATCTACATTGTTGATATTTTTAATATAAAATATTGATAATTTACTTAATGAGGTCTATGCATGGTTTAATTTATATTCTAACATTATATTTTTACTTTTTAAATTTTTTTAAGCAAAAACTGTTACGTATTCATTTTTCATACAGTATATAGATATATATTGATGGACTGTGATGGTTTTAAAGGGGTGGTTGATTGTGATTTTCACTTTTTTAACGTTAGTGTGTAATGTTGCTGTTTGAGCATA
>NW_015781453.1:0-1160 GCF_001515625.1 Sinocyclocheilus rhinocerous | reverse complement strand
GTGACAGAACGGACTGCGTCGTTACGCAATCGCCATCCTCGTGTGCGCCAGTAGATCTGACTTGCGGTGGAGGAATCACGGACAGCACTGGCATGTCAACAGACTGAGAAAACAACAGCGATAATGAGATCTCATTGTTCAGAGACAGGCTGAGACTTGTGTAGGAGTGCAGGCGACTTATTTCTAGTAGGCCTAGTAATGTATTCAAATCGTCGGTATTTTTAATTCTCACGTTACTATGGGGACCTAGACATAAAGAGAGGGGCTGAATGGTTTATTTTTTACAGCATATCTGCCCATGAAGGAAGTTGAAGCATAAGGTGTCAACTTACTTTTTATCAGATGAAATTATTAATATTGCTTACCGGTAAAACTCTCATGCCATATTATCACAAAAACTTGGATGTTGTTGTCAACTTGTTTTCTTTCAATTAGCACGGGTTTTATATTTCTTTTTGGAACTGATTGGTCATAATATCTGAGCTTATGCACCTCAGCATTATTTATGGAATATTTTGTCAGTATTCACTAAAAAACGGAGGTGCATATGCTCAGATCAATGAGGCAGATGATCAATCAGTTTCAAAAAGAAATACAAAACCTGTGCTAATTGAAGCTGATAAAAAGATTGAATTCAATATTTGGTAATAGCATAGTGAGAAATGTATAAGCTATTTTTATAGGCCTGTCATTTTTAACTGGGAAAATATAAACAAGGTGTGGAAAAAATCCCCCAAAAAAGTACAAAAATCAGCTACAGTTTTTGGGAAGTTCATTCCACAAAGCCTTCAAAGTAGCACTATGAAACTGCATTTTCATGCAATTTCATAGTTCATTTAGTTGCATAGTCAAAAAACATCTGCAGTTCTCCTAAAAGTAAAACTTTTTTGGAAGGTGAGTAGTGAGAATGTTCTGGAAATAAAGCAAGCAGTTTATTTTACTGCACCAATTAAGCAATGATTTTACAGTCCCTTTGGGAATTAAGCTCAGCTCATCAGAATAAACAAATATCCACCTTCATTTCCATTCAGACACCTGTCTACCGTTTCAGGCCATTTTTGTTTATATAATCAGTATGCAAAATCATTATAATAATAATAATTATTATTATTATTATCATCATCATCATGTGTGAAAGACTTTACAGAACTGGAAAAATA
>NW_015781452.1:0-1160 GCF_001515625.1 Sinocyclocheilus rhinocerous | reverse complement strand
GTGTTAACTGAAATAAACTTGCACTGACATTAGGGTGGCCCTTATTTTTGGACTTCTGAAATCTTCCGCTCTCACTCGCCCAGTCAGCTCCCCTTCATGAGAAATGGGAACAAACTAAATTTAGCTGAGATTGGACTACGTTTGGGGTGTGCTCAACAAAATGCTGTCTTTATGACATAACAGCATTGTACAAGACCATTAGTAAACAGTGAATTATGTTAAAAACGAGAACACAGAACATTGTTGTTAGTCTTAAAATGTTTAATTACAACGCTGCTGATGAGAACTGATCTTTGAAAAAATGGCGATCCTGATCCAGATCGGGATGATAGTCCGACATGTCCTTCAGCCACAAAGTTCTTGCAGACGTAAAAGCAGAATGTTAAAAAATGAAATTATTGTACTGATGAAGAACAGGAACAAAATTGAGATCTGATCTAGATATTTATGACAATCTGACAAGTCCTTCAACCACACTACTTTTGCGGGCATCTGGAAACAGATTTCGGTGCTCTCTGACAATCTGCATAATGAACTACGTTTGTTCTTCAGTCTTTGAGAGGAGTCTGTTGTACTCTTGGATAAGCATAATGCCTCTTTCTGCCATGTCATTGGTCACCGTCAGGCTCTTGGCAGTCTCCTCAGCTGCGATGTAGGTTGCATTGTTTGCCTAAGTAACAGCATCTTCATGTAGGAAGTCCTGATGGAGATCATGAAGAAGTTGCGAGTGTTCTTTGTGACAAAGTTGCTCAAATCCTTCATTCCAATGCTTAGAAGGTGTACGTGCACTCTCTTCTCTGGCTCCTCATCCACTTCAGTCTCCATTGCAGAAACCATTGTCTTTTTTTCCTCCACTGTGACATCTGGATCAAACAGGGCCAGTGCAACCAATTCCTCACTGAGATACCAGAGGTGGTTCACCAGCTTTTTCAGGGCACGCTTTGATGCTTTGTCATTTGAAGCAGCCATTGACTTAAGGAGGTCAATTTTTGGGTGCAGCAATTGGGAGGAGGAAGCAGAACCAAGGCTTTACATAGTGTTTCACCCCGAAGACACATAGTTCCTTCATTCCTTTGAGCTCGTGTGAGCGGGAAGATGTCTCGAAAGGCAAAAATCTTCAGGGCATAAATCAGTCGTGCCATGAAGCAAGCCCAATGCAT
>NW_015781451.1:0-1160 GCF_001515625.1 Sinocyclocheilus rhinocerous | reverse complement strand
TTTTTTTTTTAAATATGTCTACCTAGTTTTTATTCATTTTTATGTCAGTTTTAGTTTTAGTACATCAAGTTAAAATATGTGAGAATAAGTATTGCTGCCTTGGCAACTATATGTAATAAAATGTTTAAGTTAGTTTTATATTTAATTGAATTTAATTTCAGTTAATGTTTATTTTATTTAATGTTTTTATAATTTTAGTTAACTATAATAACCCTGGTTGAGGTAACACACTGTGCAGACTTCCACTGCCCACACAGACTGATGGATTTGAGAAGAAACACAGGGCATGTGAACATCATCTTTCAAAAGCACACAGTCGTTTGACCCCTGCGTTCATGCCGTATGGGATGTCTGATTGATTGACAGGTGGCTGGGAGGCCTGACTGTTTGTTTTCCTCATCTAGTTTGTGACTCATCCCATCTGCCAGCAAGTGTTTTCCTCCATTTGGTGTGGTAGCCTGTCTGGTTGGAGGGGAAGCCGAACTGCTTGGAAACTGCTGGTGTCTTTGGGGATTTTCATTGCCATGCCGTTTCTCTGCCTGGTTTACTGGATCGCCCCTAAGTCCAAGGTAAATTTGAGTCAGTGTTGATAACAGTTAAATAATATCATCCCATATAGGTAACGCTGCCAAATAAAAATCCATAGGAAAACCACTTAATAGTCATTTTAATCTCTGAGTCTAGCCATTAATTGTCTTTGATTTATTTAGAGAGAGAGAGAGCGAGAGTAAATGTAATGATTATTGTCTAAAATTGAGTTTTTATCTTCCTGCATTGACAGGTTTCTTCTGGTTTGAGTGTAAGGAAGTTTGGATTGAGGGTTTGAAGAGTTACTTGCTGGATTTATGGAACATTGTGGATATGATGGTTCTGAGCATGTATCTGGCATCCTTCACACTGCGCATCCTCATCATGCTAAAGGGATATTTCCTATGTCAGGACTCCAGCATTCAAGAACTGTGTGAATATTTCACCAATACAGGTGACATCTCATATATAGGCTGTATTTATTCAAAAAAATTTTCATCTTTTACCTCGCCATCCATATATTATCCTAAATAATACAGTTACAGTATTATTTACCAAATACAGTAATAATAATTCAATATGATTATTATTACTATAATAATATAATGAATAATAATTTTAAAAATAATGAT
>NW_015781450.1:0-1155 GCF_001515625.1 Sinocyclocheilus rhinocerous | reverse complement strand
TATACGAGTATGAATAAACATTTACAATTTCCTCAGCGTCCGAACAGTCATTGTGATCCATTGTTTTCCTATTGTTTAAATTGACCGCACTCCCTCACGTTGCGTCACTTCCGGTTTTGCCGCTTTTCAGATGCGGAAGTAAACATTTTCCCCAAAAACGACTCCAGAAGCCTCAAGTAGCGCATTTAGAAGTATATTTTAAAGAAAATCTAGTTCCTACATTATTTTTCTATACATTGACTCAGTGGGTCTCTAACTTGCAATATGCACTTTAAGAGAAGCCGAGAAACCTGGAGTCCTATTGAGGCAGGGGCGAAGGTGACGCCAAAAAAGAACATTCTTTGGCCGGCTGATGGTTGTTGTAAAAAGACACTCAAGAACACAATGTTCAGCTCTGTGTTTGCCAAGAGGCACTGCAATGATAAACAAGAATCACGTGTCCAGAAAATGTCACAGAGATCCCATGAAAAAAGTGAACAAAACTATTTCTCTGTTTAAACAAAAGCTAAATCAGTTTCCTGTTTCTCTCTATTATTCTGTGACTTATTCATTCTGTTTTTACTTTATGACAGCAATTACCAGGCCGTGGACTGACATGCAAGATAAGCCCATCCGGTTGTATAGGCTGACCAGCATGATTTTCCTTAAGCTAGAGTGTCAATCATCATTGGCAGCTGCAAACTGACAGTTTAAACCTAGTGTAGTCAGACCTATTAATAGTACTATTATTTAGGGTTAGTGATTTCAACAAAAACACCTAATCTTGAGTATTATGAGTGCGTGACTCATGCATAGTTTTTTTTGTGTGTGTGTGTTACCGGTTGAATAATACTTCAAAGCAAGTCATATGAGAGTTGTGCTAGTACATTTATAATTGATTATGTGATTTATTTATTTTTTGTCTTTCGAATGAGAAAAAAGTCCCATAAGAACCTGGGGAATACCAGCTGTAGGAACCAGAATATCATTGATACATAGAGTTAGGCACGTAGCAAAGCAATATGCTAAAAGCTACTCAGAAAACCTTAGCAACTGCATAGCAATGCCTCTGCAATAACGTACGACACTAGCATCACGGTGGCGAGTTTTCACAGAGGAGCACCTGTCATATTTTCTTTAAAGGGTTAGTTCACCCAAAAATGAAAATTCTGTCAT
>NW_015781449.1:0-1160 GCF_001515625.1 Sinocyclocheilus rhinocerous | reverse complement strand
CACACACACACACGTTCCATGAATTAACATTTTCAGAACATTAAATACCAGATAACTAAAGTTTTATTAACGTTACTGGATTGTTATTTCTGAATGTTCTTTGAATGTTCAAAACATCATTTTGTTTTCTTTTGTTTTTTCTTGGTTATACTAACATAACCAAGAGAATGATAATAAATCATTTCATTATTTTTTGCATACATGGGAATGATACTTCTGAAAGTTCTCTGAATGTTCTAAAACAAGCAGTGCATTTTTAAAAATGAGCGTCAAGCTAAAACATTTCAGGAAAAAAAAAAAAACATGATTGAACACTCTGAGAAAATTAAAGATCACATAGCTTTGAATTAATATTCTATTAACGTTACTGGAAGAACATTTGTTCATAACTTTGAAAGAACCTTGCCAGAACATTAACCAAATTACTGAGAATGTTCCCTGTTCGCTGGAAAGAAAACCATGACAGGCTTAACTTTTTTGTGAAGCTGTACATTATTAGCATCCGTTAAATTTAGACAATAGTATCCACCTGTCATCATGCAAATGGTGGCTTATTTGTCATTGTGTTTTGCTCTGATAGAAGGTTGTGATTATAATGGTTTATGTTGAATGTGCACCAACCATCCCAAGAGTGTTGAGTTAATATATTATTACACAAGGTCGCCCAAGTAGGCTGCAGTTGAAATGTCATGACAGAATCCTGTGAACGCTGTGAGAAAGCCGCTGACTAGCATGCAAAGCTTGACCTTGTTGGTTTCAAACATCATATCAAACATTAGATCAAATGGAGAAAGCTCAGGTTTTCCAAAGAGCTGACCCTTCATTGAGCAATGAGTGCAGTCCGTTACACCATTTGCATTTTGTACAGCTGACCATCACTGCAAATTGCCTTGGAGAGTTTTTGAGAAAAGTGAATTTTTGTGCATTCACATTAATTCAGTTTTGTGTGGAGTCATTAAATTGTTTGTAACACCAGAAAAAATAATAGTTAAAAGGTAAAACTCTTGAATAGAGTCATCAATAGTAAACACTGTATATTTCTAAAGATTAAGAGCTGACGTATATACGTATATATAACAAACGGATTATATCCTCGTTCAGCCCCAGCTGGAAACACGCCCCAAGTGACGGGTTGTGCCAGCTCACCTCGTTGGAAATAT
>NW_015781448.1:0-1160 GCF_001515625.1 Sinocyclocheilus rhinocerous | reverse complement strand
GCAGGTCGGCTGAGTAAATCTGCAATATCAGACGAAATTAAACGTCCAATTATTCTTCCAAATAATCTCCATGTATCTACTTTGATTCTGCAAGACATACATGAAGGGATTGGAAATGGTGGTAGAAATCATGTTCTATCACAACTTACTGGATCATAAATGCCAATTCTGCAGTTCGTAAAGTCAAATCAAAATGAGTAACCTGTAGACGCATGAAAGGACGTGTTGGAGAACAAAAGATGGGTGACTTTTCCGGCAGAAAGATTGCACGCAGACCTTCCACCTTTTAGTAATGAGTTGATTATTACGGACCTTTAGAAGCAAAACGAGGATGAAGTTTTGTTAAGAGAAATGGTGTCATTTTCACCTGTCTGTCTAGTAGAGCTGTACATTTGGAAGTGGCCTACACTTTGGACACTGGCTCCTGCATCAATGCTTTGAGACAGTTTATCAGCAGAAGAGGTCAAGTACAGCATATTCACTCCGACAATGGAACTAACTTAGTTGGTGCTAAAAGAGAGCTGCAAGATGCAATCAAAGTCTGGAACCAAAATAAAATTACAATGCTATGCTTCAGAAGGGAGTTCAGTGGAGTTTTAACCCCCCAGCAGCCTTGCATCACGGAGGGGTCTGGGAAAGACTTGCGTATGGCGAGACAAGTCCTCTTTTCTATTCTGCGTCAACAAAGTTTGGGAGATGAAGAATTGCAGACACACTTTTGTGAAACACACTTTTGAGTCTATCTTGAATAGTCGGCCTATAACAACAGTATCCGATGATTACCAAGACCTTGAAGCATTGACTCCAAATTACATTTTATTACTGAAATCCAATCCACTACTTCCACCTGGATTGTTTCACAAAACTGATATATACATCAAGCTCAGATGGAAACAAGTGCAGTACTTTTCAAATTTATTCCGGAAAAGGTGGATTAAAGAATTACCTGCCTTTACTTCAGGAAAGACATAAGTGGATCAAAGTCAAGCCAGATCTTCAGAAAGGAGATATAGTCTTGATTGTGTATAGTTCAGTACCCCATGTTTCCTGGCTTCTAGGAAGAGTGATGGAAGTTTTACCTGATGCCAATAAATCTGATAAATCGTCTCAAGGCATTGATGCAGGAGTCAGTGTCCAAAGTGTAGGCCGCTTCCAAATGT
>NW_015781447.1:0-1160 GCF_001515625.1 Sinocyclocheilus rhinocerous | reverse complement strand
TTTACCTCACACTGCGTTAGTGTAGTAGTGTAAGGACAAACACTACACTTAGTACAATTAATAATAATTGTGAAGTGAAGAAAAGAAGAAGAATCTGTCCGGGGATTTAAATAATTTCCAAGGTGAGGGTCTTGCTTGACAGCCAGCCACTAACAATCACGCTGCTGTGACCAAGAGAGTCACTGGTGACCTTCATGCAACTCAATTCAGTTTAATGTGTCTTTTAAACAAGTTATTTCAGATTCAGATCAGACTAGAAAGTAAGTAATGTGACTTTATAAGTGCTGAGAAGTTCAGTTTAAACTATGTGTGGTGGTAGTAATACACCGAAAGGAGTTTATACCTTGGTCTTTTGGTTTCTATTAAAGTGTTATAGCCTTGAACAGAAGGTGGCAGCAGCGGGGTGTTTCTTCAGCGACAGGCACTTTATTAATGCCCCAGGGTTTGTTCAAACTAAGAGATTTTAGCTTTTTGTCTCATATGAAAAATGAAAACTATAATTTTTACTTCTCAAATAAAAAAAATATGATTGTGTCCACAAATCTCTATTAACAAATAGACACAAAGACATAATACATTGTCATAGATCATTAGCCTACTTTCCCGACACACAAAAGTAATACAAAAGTATTATTTTTGGATGTGCATTTCTGTGTATCTGCCTTATTTTGCAATGTAGAAGTTTGCTATTTTCTGCATGTCCGAGACTCCAGATTCATTAGCCGCTAATGTAGAGGAATAACAAAGTGCAGCAAATGACAAAAGCATCTGCGCTATACAGACCAGTGTGTTTATGATTATGACAATGAATTAAAGTCATTATAAAACACACTAGTTTGCAATATCAAGCAGCATAATGGACTGTTATTGTACAGCTAAAATAACTGGAAGTAAATGAACCCGGAAGCCGTGCATATTCAAACTTAGAAATGGCAGCGCCGCTCTTAGGTTAAAAATAAGGTGGATAATGATGTTCTTTATTCATCTCTTTGTGTTGACAGTAGTAGAAGATGTCCTGTGTGAGAGCTGTGAGAGGTCTGGCACCTGTCTGTGGCTTTCAGACTCTCGCTGTTTTATCTCGCTGTGTCAGTTTCTCTCTGCGCCAAGTCGCATCGGATGCCAGTTTTCACTCGGTGTCCTTCTCTGAATCTGATCATCCC
>NW_015781446.1:0-1160 GCF_001515625.1 Sinocyclocheilus rhinocerous | reverse complement strand
ATCATCTCCTGCGCTACGCTAGCTGAGATCCAGCACTTTCATCGCATTCGTGTGCGTGACTTCAAAGCACAGATGCAGCATTTCTTACGGCAGCAGATCAGCTTCTTTCAGAAGATCACAGGCAAGTTGGAGGAGGCCTTGGACATGTATGATCAGGCTTAGGAGCTAACATTCCCACACTGTTGTGAAAGAACTGAAATAAAACACAAATAAGCAGCCTTTTTTTATTATAGATTCATGACAATACACTTATTGTCTTGTAGGAGTGTTTGGGGTGGCTTTGAGAACAAAAATGATGAAAACGTGCCAGAAATTGACAATGGTCCTGAAAATGTAGACTTTATTATCATTGAGTAAAATACTATATAATATGAATACACACAAGTCATAATTGATTTGATTTGAGTTGAAACACAACCACAATTTTAAGTTTACATTTTAATCGGCTTTGTAGTAGTCGATGTAAACTACATAGATTACTCACTTATAGTTGTGTGCCTGTACTGATATGCTCTTTATCAGTGGACTCATTGCATGGACTTGGACCTGTGGTTATGTTAAATAAGAGTAGATTTGAAGGCATTTGTGTCTTTTGAACTGTCCTCTGATTCCAGTGAATTTTAATACAGATATAAAGATACATAATGCATTTGAATGTCTTATTGTGTCGGTCTGTCAAGTATGGTTCTTTATGATCCTTGTCAGTCTCTGCAAGTTACACTTTTATTAACCTTTATCTAAACTGCTCTGAGGGAGAGGCCTGTGTCTGTTTTACATTAAGAGTTTGCAAGAGAAAGACGAGACACATTTTCTCAGCCCTGGAGGAGAAGTGCAAAGGAACAATGACCTAGAAAACATGGGCTGAACCCTCCTTATCTAGAGGACATTCCAGACGAGGCAGAGGGGATCACTCACGGTACTAGTTTACTAGCAATTTCATTATTCAGTTTAGATTTTTTCTAGCAAAATGCTTCTAGCATAAGCATTTTAGTTAGTTTAACTACAGCAAATGAGAGCTTAGTGGATATATTTTAAGAGCTCAAGACCATTACCAGCTGTATGAGGAAGAAAAATTGAAGTGAAACCTTAAAAATGGAACTGTGGTTCTCAAACTCTGGACCACTGGTGGTCCGTGAAAGATTCCCAGTGGTCTGCCAGTT
>NW_015781445.1:0-1156 GCF_001515625.1 Sinocyclocheilus rhinocerous | reverse complement strand
CATAAGGCTTGATTCCGGTGGGTTTCCACTTCCATGCCCTTATTTGGAGTTTCCTGATGTAGCGCTGTTCGGCGCTTGGCAGTGAAAGGGAGGCTTGGGTGCAATTGAAGTCCAGAGCTCCGCACAATAACTAATGTCAGCAGTATGCTGCCTCGCCCGTTCCAAGATTTATGAGAGAGAACTTTTTTCCTCTTAACACTTAAGACAACAGTGCGCCTTCAGTGCAGAAATATTAAGTTATTGCAACATTAGCACAGGCACTTTAATTCGTAATAAAACTCGCTTTCTCTATAGCTGCGCTAATTCTAATGACTAGAAAGAAAGAAAAAATACTTGAAAATGCAAATACAAGAAAGGCGTATTTATTCCGACGTACTGAACTGAACATATTCCCACATGCAATGCAACGCAGCTGTAGTGGAGCACAAGCGAGCAGCTTTGTTTTATTTTGTGCAACACGTTCATTTGTGAATTTAGACACTGTTACAGAATTAATATCATAACTAGTTTTAATGCGATTACTATGAGTAGTCACCCGTATTCGGTTTCAGTGATCACCATTATTATTATTATTATTATTATTATTAGGCTATTGCTACAGGTTAAACTGTTGCTGATCTCCCAGCTGAAAAGTGCCCAAAACCCAATTTCTTTTTTCAGCATTATAAATGACGCATTAAACTAATATATGTTACTCCAAGTCGCTATATGTTTTCTACAAATATTTTTTTATTTAAAATTTGAATTAAACCCGCTTGCTTGTTTTGATGAAGAAGGGACACTTGGCTATTCAGTGCATGGCCGGCGCGTTGGCACTGATGGATGGCGAGTGCTGACAGAGGAGAGATGAGATCTGTTTAATTGGGGGATGTCCCGGACTCGATACACAGGGATCCTCTCTGTCACTCAACTCCCGACACCCATGCAAATAAGCGCTGCAGCACGCTCTCCGGACGCCGGTGGTGTACTGATGCTCTGTAAATTGAGGAGAGGAGCAGGGAGTGCCCCGTAACTTTGGCAGGGAGATCGATGGAACTTTGCTGACTCAATAGACTTTAGCCATAGTAGACGCCATTTTAATTTAACGCGAACGAAAGCGAGGCTGTGAGGGACGGAAGAGCAGTCCATTCAGTGTGTCGGACTGTTGTCTAAAATT
>NW_015781444.1:0-1159 GCF_001515625.1 Sinocyclocheilus rhinocerous | reverse complement strand
GAAAATTATGACGAAAATTATTCGTCAACGAAATTAACACTGCTCAAATCCTGCCTCCCACAGCTTTCATATTTTTTTTATGTTTCGATGGAATTTCGCAAACATTAGGCCTGTTTCAAGTGATGGCTGGATGTTTCAGGATATGGTTTTTCAGAGGTCATATTTGTCTTACCTCATCTCGAAGAAGAGGTAAAAAGAGTGTGTCTTTCATCTATTCCCATCCAGTAATTAGTAAGTGAGTTGACCTGGTGTGATTGTTGAAAGTGAAGGTCACTTTCAATCAATACGATTCCAGCTTGAGGGGAAATTAGCTGCCGTTAAGTGTCAGTAGTGAATTGGTAGAAATATCAACCCTTGCTATTATTTTCACTGTTTCACACTATTTTTGATCATTTTCTTCGTAGTTCTAGATGTCTGTAATGTTAGTTAAGTGGCAGGACCATTCATTAACCTGAAATTGCTGACATCTTATTACCCAGCTACTGCATGGTTTCCAGAAGTTCAGGTGCATCAACACAATCCCTCAAGAAAATGTAAGTATTTTAACAAGTAACTTTGTACAAATTTGTACAATGTGATTCATAGGAAAACCTACTATTTGTAATTCAAAATAGAAGCATAAAACTCTTAAACTCTTAAAGCATAAAACCCCCAAAACCTTGAGTATTGAGCAGGTCATATGAAACCGTATAAATAAATACAAATTCAAATGTACAAATTCATATAAATTTGTCTTGCAAATCTTGGAGAGATATTTAAAACTTTGTTTGATACATTTAGCAGCAAGATATACATGGAAAATGTTTTTAAAGGTTGTAAATAAAGATTATTGGAGTATATTTTACAAGAAAATACTGCTACACTTCAACATTTCACATTTAATTCAGTGTGTTACTTTGTTTCTTTGTAATTATTTGTGAAATTTGCTATCAATTACTGAGTGAAAATTGTTTTAGTGTAAACCTACACCAATTTTTCTTCAGTTTATTTGCGGTTATAATATCCGCATGTTTTCAGAGTTATGTCTGTGAAATAAATGTAATATGTGACCCTGGACCACGAAACCAGTCATAAGGGTATTTTTTAAATTGAGATGATTTATACATCATGTAAAAGCAGAATAAATAAGCTTTCCATTGATGTATGTCCTTATAACTAG
>NW_015781443.1:0-1150 GCF_001515625.1 Sinocyclocheilus rhinocerous | reverse complement strand
CCCAAACCGGCCGGCAAACCACGAGGTTCTGCGTGTGTTTCCTCCACTAAATAAAGCTGGAGGCCACGACTACGCAAAAAAAGTTCAAAAACACTTCCTATGTTTCCCCTCATCGTCTAAAATTCATATTCATATGCCGTTTACAAGATTACATGTACTGTAGCTTATTTATAACTAGATGACTGGCTTGTGATAAATCAATATCAATGCACACAGTCGTCAAAGCCAGAGAAATTGACATGTAATAACTAGATAAACCGTTAAAAGATTCGACCACCATCCTCGGCAAACAAATTTTGTTAAAAGTAAATGGTTTTAAATAGAACGACTTGCAAAAAACGACCACGGCAAAACAGCCTATATACTCGATAGCCATTGTTATTTAATTTCATTTCGATTCATGCTCGATTTTTTATGTTTTTCAACATCTCACATTGTCTATATAGGAAGCTGAAAGTTGCAATAAAAATAAACTCATCTTCGCTGCACAGGCCTTTCTATCAGCTAAAGATTAAACTCGCAGGGGTTTCAAAGGCCACTATTCTCTCCCAAAAAAAACTGATTCTACGAATCATTCTAGCAAAAAGTGTTCGACTAACATTCGAAAACCTCCACAACCCGTCACTTTTTACATACATGTTTATCTTCTTTTTCTTTTTGAATTTTTTTAAAGCAATCGCCTTAAAACAGTGCAAAATGAAAGTAATCCTGTGCAACAGATCTACGACTAAAAACATACAAACCTCATTCGTGAGAAACGAGCAGGTGAATCATTGTGACGTTACGAATGATTCGCGCTCTGCTTGCATTTCACAAACGAAGCCTACTATACGTACATTTATACGTTGTTTGTAAAAAAACGCAACTTCGAGAGAAAAAGAAATAGTAATAATAATAATAATAATAACAATAATGCATAATATTAAGGACACTATAACACATTATAAACAGGGACGTGGCCCGAGACGGAACAGGAACAGGAAACTCAAGCGATCCGACTGATGTTCATGAAGAACCTGACCACTTCATGTTGAATGTTGAGTGTCCTCTCATACACACACTAAAGTGTGTCTCCCCATCTGCTGTGTGTGTGTGTGTGTGTGTGTGTGTGACAAAAGAAAGGCTCGCTCCTGTAGAGTCAGTGTGACTC
>NW_015781442.1:0-1160 GCF_001515625.1 Sinocyclocheilus rhinocerous | reverse complement strand
TGTTTGCATTGGAAAAGAACAGAAAAATACTGAGTAATACATGCATTTTTTTTGCAGTTCATGCAACATTTTTGCCATGACTTTATGATTTTAAAAGTACTGCTCCGAATTAAGACCTTTTTATGCCTTAATTTGTCAAAGGAATGGGGATTAAATGATAATGATAATGATAATGTTCAACAATTATCCAAAGAATAAGTCTTAAAAAGCAATGCATTGTGTTGTAAATCATTATAAAGTTGCTGAGTAACATTTTTCAAGTCACTTCAGCCAAATGTTACTCACATTTAGTGCTTGGCGAGTGTTAACTTTGGACGCTGTTTTGCGTATTTTTGTCACTTTTCAATTTTTGCATTTACAGACTTCTATATTTGAACTACACTGCTTTTTGTCATTATAAATGTGTGTTTTATGGTGTCAAGCAAAGAGATTGAATGCTTAAACTGTTTTTTTCTTTCTTTCAGTGAGTCAATTGTAACCACTAAACCTCCTTTAACCCTTTATCTGCCTGTTTGTTTTCTTCAGTTTATCCTCTTCCTCTGTTATATTCTGTCCCTCCATCTCTCGAATCTGTCCTGGCCGGGCAATGTGCAAATGCGTTACGGATCATGCGATGTGACTGTTTAGCTGACTCTCGTAATTGTAGTTTCCTTGCAAATCTTCTCCATTCTAAATGCAGATCCGCCAACGTTTTTCGTAGTGGAAACCCAGCCGTCCGCTGATGAGGAAGGTGAGTGCCAATGAAGCCTTTAAATGCCGTGTAGGTTGAGCGCTCACTAGGGTTTGAGACAGAACTAATGTTTTGTGCATTCGTGTGTGTGTTTTAGACATCATCTCTCAGTACCCCACACTCTGGACAGAACAGGTCCGCAGCCGACAAAACAGGACAAGAACACAATGTGAGTTACCGACAAACATCTGTTGTCACTTTTCAACACAAAATGCTAACAGAGCCAGACTGGTTTTGGTATTTAGGAGAAGACAGAAAATCGTAAAATGCTAAAATATCAGTGGACTTTGCAGTTTGAGTATCAACTTTGTCTCTTGATGTGTCTGCTGAAATAAGAAAAACAGTCAAACGAGACACCTGTTGACATACAGAATGATTATAGAGCTTTAAAGAGGACATCGGATGCAAAATTCACTTTTACATGGTGTTT
>NW_015781441.1:0-1159 GCF_001515625.1 Sinocyclocheilus rhinocerous | reverse complement strand
ACACACACACACACACTCACACTCACACACACACAAACACACACAACGATCAGCCATATGTCAGTCAGGTAGAACACAGTCTCTCTAACGGGTTGTTTTCTGCACGCTGTCAGATGTGAAATCCTACACGATAGAAGCACCAGCTCATTTAATATTAAGCACACATCACACTGAATTTCCTAACTATAAATTACATCAAAATCACACGATTACACCACGATATATCAGAATCTCTATATGCTGACACATTACACATCACGGCAGCCGGCTCTAGTCTGCGCTGCTCCACTCCCAGTAAACCCGGCTTAAAACATGCTAATATTTGTGTAAAGTTATCTGATGACCCAGAACTCCACGTGTTTCTGCTCTCTTCCTGAGAAGATGCATGAAACCACTGGATTTCATCATTCAGAGCTTTGCTCATACTTGAGCCTTCACTAGATATGTTTACATGCACTATTTTCATCAAACTGAATGAATCCAATCTGATTTTAGATTCTGTTTAAATGAACCCTAAACATTGCAATCTGATTCCCATATTTGTTTCCATGTGCATTGCATGTATTCTGAACAAAGCTTCAGCACATGTGCAGTGTGTCAGTGTGTTCAGAACTGGAGAAAGATGCTGTGATAACATCACTGGAGCTACAGCGAGAATAACTGTAGTCTGCCTTGATGACATATCTGAATGAAAGCTGACATACTGTACATGTCAAAAGAGCTTTTTTTCATTTATAAATAATCAATCTGCTCCACTGACCAGTTCGTAAAATGTAAATAAACATACACACGTTCATAAGATGCAAAACATATGTAACGATATGCAACACAGCACTATGCATGTGCAAGTCATATTCAAGCATTTACATGCGTTATTTTTTCCTGTTGACCAGATTCTCTGACTTCACTCAGATCGAGCTCTATCAAATCGATTGAGGTGTTTACACGATGGTGTTTCAGTCTGACTGAGCTATTAATCGGATTACAAACAGATTATTTGGGTGCGTGTGCTGTTTACTCATAACAGAATGATACGTGTGGGCTGAACTCTCACAAACAGTTATTTTTGTCTAGAAAGCAAACAAAGTGGGAGAGCTAATTACAATAACCACTCTCATTTCCGACTACTGTTGTTTCACACAGAACGTGGCCTCTGGAA
>NW_015781440.1:0-1159 GCF_001515625.1 Sinocyclocheilus rhinocerous | reverse complement strand
GTGTGTGTGTGTGTTTTAGGCTGCTGACTCTCGGTCTCACTCTTCTTCATGCGGATGTGGTCACTAACGCCACAATCCGTAACGTCCTGAGAGAGAAGATCTACTCTACCGCCTTTGATTACTTCAGGTGTGAACATCAGCACAAAACAGGAGGCATATTTAGTTTCTTATGCAGAATGAATGTAACTTGTTTTTGTGTGCATTCAGTGTGGCTCCACGGTTCCCCACGCAGCCAGAGAAACGCCTGCGTGAAGACATCAGCATCATGATCAAGTTCTACGCGTGTCTGCTGTCGGATAAGAAATATCTCACGGCCACTCAACTCGTCCCACCAGGTGAACAAACCCCATCATAATGCACATCTGTGATCTTCAGCCCAAATCCACTTGATAGGTGCAACGTTAATGGTGTATTTGCTTCGTTTGTGACATGTCAAGCAGCTTCAGAAGTCTCCTGCCTCATTTTTAATGTGTGTTTCTTATGCATTTTAGTTGAATTTGGGCTCAGGCATCAAATACCGCAAAGTTTTTAACTTTGTTATCCTTGATGAATGAGTGTATTTCACTATTTCACTACTATTTGTATATGTATGTTGTGTACAAACTCATTCATAACATCACAGGACCACTTAAAATGAACTAGTTATGGTAAAAATCTATTAATATGTTTAAATTTCCTTAATGCATTCATATAAATTTTAACCTAAAGTATTGCCGTTGAAAGAAAAAGATAATCTGCATGTTATTTGTTCACTACCACTAAACTAAACACTGTAATTTTTCTTATTTGTTTGTTTTTTAAATTTTTTAATTAACAAAAATTGTTGGAGTATGTTTTTTAGTCTTCCTACTTCAAAATTTCATGTTTAATTCAGTGTTTTACTTGCTGTTTCTTTGAAGCAATTTTCACACAGAAATTGCTAGTAAATTTCACAAATAATACTTTTTACAAATAATTACAAAGGAAACGTTTATTCAAGTGTATGTTACCTCAACAATACTGACAGTTCCTCCCGGTTCAGCTGCATGAACAGTGTTTGATTTACTGGTTCTTGTAATGTATGTATGTGATGATCAGTGTTGGGGAGTTACTAGTTACATGTAACGGCGTTACATATTACAAAATAAATGTAACTGTAATCAGTTACAGTTACTAAGAA
>NW_015781439.1:0-1160 GCF_001515625.1 Sinocyclocheilus rhinocerous | reverse complement strand
GAACAACTTTCCATCATGCAGAGGGGGGGCCTGAGCTGGAGACGACAGTTAATTAAGATGGCTAATCGCCACATTTCACAGTGGCTAGAGCAACTGTCACTCTTTACGATCCGCTTGACGGCTGCTGCACAAGCATGTGACATCATAAAGCCGCGCCAATTATCCACCCCAAGGTCCAGAGTCAAGTCCTGTTTGTGAATATGTTCACTTTCCTTTAACACAGTATGCAGAGGCGCTATCCCATAATGCCATGGGAGGTGAGGAACCATGGCATTATATAATAAAAAAAAAAAAAGTGAGCCAGGTGACTCTTTTCAAGTTTATAGTTCTAAGGAGATCATCCTTACAATGCCAAAGTAAATTGTTTTTGTGGTTGTGGTTAGTATGTTAGGTGAACGAACGAATGGGTCTACACTTGTTGTAATATGCTACACACCTGGATGCCTACAGAAAATGCTTCATTATCAAATTAAGTACATGCTAATCAAATACAGCCATAATTTACCTTAATGAGTGGTTTAGCTTCTCCAACAGCACTTAAAAAATGAACTCATGACCTGAAAGATTAGCTTTGAGTAGTGACATACCCTGGAACGAAATGAGCAAGATCAGGGTTTTTTTGATGCCATGAATTCCCAAATATGATGGCACCCTTTTAAGGGGCCCCTTTCTATCATATAAAGGCAGCTACATATTTTCACTTATGATGGCCAATTTATTTGATATCAAATTTGATTTGATAAAATGGGCAAATACTGTTGAATATGAACCCATGGACTCTCTGGAACCCTCTCATGGCCCTGTGGGGCCCCCGAAGTTTGAAACCCCCTAAGATAGAGAAAGCTATATCAGCCAGTTTGTCTTTATCGCATACAATCCCTAGTACGGAAGGTAGATAATATTATAAACATCCAGCAGGCATTCGTTCCTTTTTTTAATTTTTTTTACACATTTGGTTTCTCATGTCACAACCCCTGTGTGCTTGATGGGAATGTGTTCTGGCATAAAGCTGCAAATTAGGCGTGTAGTTCAAGCTTCTTTTGGTGGTTCAAAGCCAACCAGGATTTAGCCTTTTTTCCCTGATTCATATGGTACACAGCGACGAAAACGGGGTTGATGTACAAGCAAACTGAGAATCTTTACATCTCACTCCTGTCTCT
>NW_015781438.1:0-1153 GCF_001515625.1 Sinocyclocheilus rhinocerous | reverse complement strand
TTTTAAAGATAAAAAAAACAGTAGTACAGTATATATTACATAGTTCTTTTATTAGAAATGATCAAGGAAATTTAGATTTTTTTTCATGACCCTTTAGATCCTGAGTCAGCAAAATCCTTACAGTTACAGGTTTTTCATTGGCACCAGCAGAGGGTATTATTGTAATGAATCTCTTGTAGGAATCTGTTTAGTCCAGTGAGTGGGAGAGCCCGTCTTTGAAGCGTATGAAATCCACCAGAGGAGAACCTGTCTGCGGCTCTGAAGGTCCTCCACATGCCAACCGCTGCATATGCTGGAGAGATAACTGATAAATCTACAGACAACATCTGAAGGGCAGGACATGCAAACTTGTGATAATTTCATGAAGACAGAAGGATGACTAATACATAATCTCAGCACAGGCGCTCTTTGTTTATATCTAGTTCAGCAGACACAAACATTAGCATCTCCTTATTTAAAGGTGCCATGTTTTGCACTTTTGTAGCATTTGATTTTCCCCCTCTAAATGTTAATCAATAATGTTAGTTCATTTTTTTGCAGGATTTTTCTGGAATTAAACAGGACTGTATACTTCTCTATGTAAATAATGCTGTGAAATAAGTAACAAAGCTTATATAATGTGGCATATTTGTTGTTGTTAAGCATTTCGTTGAAAAGGCATTGACATAGAAGTGCCACACTCACTTACATATGAATATTACCTCTGTTATGATTGACTAACCCCTTCACATAAATTAAAATAGTGTTGTTTTGGAAAACAACAAAACAATGTAATCATGAGATATTATTATTGTAAGCATAATTAAGAACTAAAAATCTAATAAGATTTAGAATCAGAATTAAGAAATGGAATGGTAATTGAATAAAAAGATGATGTTGCTATTGTTTTTATAATAATTACACTGAAAAAAATTGGTGTAGAAACAGTTTTTCCTTAGAAATTGCTGGTAAATTTCACAGTTAATTACAAAAAATGGCAAGTAACACATTGAATTAAACAGTTTTGAAGTAGAAAAACTGAAACAGTATTTTTTATTTCTTTATTTATTTTAGTATTATGTTTGTTTGTTTTTTTTGGGTGGAATATGCTTCAATAGTCTTTGTTTTATTTGCAGCAGTTTTTATTATTATTATTATTATTATTATTATTATT
>NW_015781437.1:0-1158 GCF_001515625.1 Sinocyclocheilus rhinocerous | reverse complement strand
AAGACAGAGTGTGTCCATTAAGCCGCTGGCAGTCTGTTGAATATATTGTTTTGGGTAAGTGACTTGAAGAATTAAATTCATCGGCACAGGCCTGCTTAAAGAACCTCCATTACCCTTATCTAAGAGGAATGATTGCGATGTCTTTTCAAATGATTTAATAGAGCGATGCTTATTGGACGACGACAGAGAGATAATGATTAAAAGTTTCAGATTATGAATGAAAAAAAAAATCTCTAATTAACTTAATCAAAAAGAGGATAGTGTTGCCTCTGTAAAGTTTGTCTTCAAACACCCCTTCATTTTCCATGTCCAAGGGCATTTTTGTGTTAATAAAAGTGCTCATATTTCATAAAATCATTTATTTTTGATTTGGCATTCATTAACTTTTTATTTTTGGCACCCAGAGTTCATTAATTATTGAGATGCCGGAGCACCAGCATGGCACGGTTCTATCAAAAGCACTCTGGACTGAAATCAGAAGAGCACTACCGATATCTCACCGTCCCTTCCCCCTGTTCATTTACAGAGCTGATTATTAATCGTGATAACTAATTAGCAACTCTCTCCCGTCTCGGTTCTCTGAAATCTGGCTTCTTGTGCGGTGTCAGACCTCCAAATGAGGTCGGCTAAAGCAGAAGGGCTTGTTTAGCTCTTTATTGACCACTGATTTAAAAGAACAAGATTATCCACTACCGAGATTTGACCGCACCAACAGCGGACCCTGTGAAATCTGTGCAGAGTTTATCACAGCGAAAGGTTGGAGTCAAAAGAACAGGGTCTGTTTGTTCTTACAATACAGAGTCGAGAATAATTAGATAATTAGAAACGGTTCTAAGTGCAAAATGTTGCTGTTTTGTGCGTCTGGTCATTGTAAGAGCTGGCACTGCTTCAAAACAGCGTCTGATGCAAACAGAAAGGAAGTTTACAGAGTTTGGTGTGCGGGTACAGATCGCTTTTGTTGACATCAAAAACTGTGTGTTTTATTCCAGATTTACAGGCCGCACGTTCATGGAGCTCTCATAAAACACTACCTCTGCGGTTTTCATTGTTTGCTGTTTCAATAAACCTGCTGGTACTGTGTGATATGAGCATTGTGGTATTGCTATGGCACAGCAGCTATTCTGTTTATTCCTTGTAGGTTGACTAAAATGGCATTAA
>NW_015781436.1:0-1159 GCF_001515625.1 Sinocyclocheilus rhinocerous | reverse complement strand
AGGAAGTATACACATGCTTGTCTGACAAAAGCGGGCTAGGGCCTGTAAATGGTCCCGTGGTAGTCACGGCAGAACCAGGACTGGAACCCAACGGGAAGCTTGCGCTGTGACTGGTCCTCTCTAGTGCCTGTAGGAGAAAACGTGAGTACTCATGCATGATTACGGCTTTGGGACTCGACGGGGCACCCTCGGTTCCCAGCGGGTCTGCAGCATCTGTGGCGGCTGGCTGGAGCTCGACGTGATGGGGATCGGTGATGTCGAAGTTCACGTCAGGCTTGTGAGCGTAGTGGTCCAACAAGCTCTGGAGAACCTCATCTGGGATACCAGACTTGTCCTGCTTTATATCTCCCAGAGGGGACGAGTCCAGGAGGCCCAGTGCGGCGTCGCCATCTAGGACCCCAGAAACGACACCCTGGATGACCGTCGGCTGCGACTGCAGGTGACTGACGCCTACATCGTAGTCTGAAGCTCCAGAAGCAGCGCCCCCATTGTTCGGCACATGGAGGTATCGCCTCTTCTTCAGAAACTGCATGGCATCATCATAGTTACTGCTGTTGGGACAAACTTTGGCCCCTGGACCTGGAAGAAGCCCGAGGCTGTCCAAGCCTCCTCCTGCAGGCAACTCCATGCCTCCTGGCTTGGATTGATCCATGGGGTGAGTATTCTTCTCTAGGGACTTCCTGTTCCCCTTCTTAAAGGCCATCTTGGGAGCCCGGCCGTGTTCACCGTGCATGCTGGGGCCCGGCTGGACTGAAGATGAAGTTGTTGATACCCCAAAGTCATGCACCCCGTAACCATCCGCCCCCTGACTATGCATCGCACCCATAGACCCGGATGACTTTTTACGTTTTTGGTCACCCCCCTCACCAGCATTTTTTGTCTTGCCCCGTTTGCGGCTGGGCATAGCTGCATTTCCCTGAGAGATTCCGTAGCTGCCGTGTTCTCCGTCGCCTGCTGAGCCCAACTCGTGCTCTGCTCCATCCACACCCATTTTAATGGCATCTCCACACGTCCGCTTGTGCTTCAGCAACCGGTCCGTTCTGGAAAAATACTAAAGGAGGAACAAGTGTGAGAACACAGTGCTGCTAAACAGAAAGGGTTGAAACTCGTGCATGAAACGCACCTGTTGGCAGGTGTCACACTTATATGGCTTTTCTCC
>NW_015781435.1:0-1159 GCF_001515625.1 Sinocyclocheilus rhinocerous | reverse complement strand
TTGAGATGACAGTGTTTCTGTGCCCACAGAGCCAGCCTCTGAAGCGACAGCCAACACTCTGCCAAGCTTTAAAGGCAATGAGTCCGTTCAGCTTTCCCACCCAGTCTTGTCCAAGATCGGATGTTGTCTGGTCCTGTCAGGAGAGTCACCAAAAGGATCTCCAATCTCTCTTCGGACACTAACTGGGTGTCTTGTTTGAGATGGGCTTAAGTCACAGTTGTTTGAGTACAATCCCACTTTAGAAAAGCATTCGGGTCGTATATTCATGGCGAACAAAAGCCTCTACCCTATGAACCATGGCTCCTATAGAGTTGGATATCAACAATGGTGTGTCTGCAGACATGTACAAGAAAAAAAATCAATTAGAATCAATATAATAACAAAGGGACGGATAGGTAAATTCCAAATCATTGTTTTGAGGATCTCCTTGAATTCTGGGAAAATTTGTAGACTAAGTATATCCTTCCTGTCTATATATGCAACCCAACCTTCTGTATAAAGTTGAAATAAATCTACTGGGTAAGCATAGACTAAATAAAACACCAAACCATTCATATAATATCTTTTACGATATTAAGTTGTTTACAGGCTAGAAATCAGATGTTTGGTCATAAACAACAGATCACTGCCGGCTGGACTTGGGTCAAGACATGCACACATCTATTACAATAATACTACAGCTACATGTGAATCTGCTTATTAAACGCTATGATGCATATCGTTCAAGAGGTATTAACCATTTTAACTTGAGCTAATAATAAATAGCCCGCCTCCATTTTGATCCTCATTGCTGGCTAGCCGCTGTTAGCAAAGAGGTAATAAAATATTAAGTCGTTTTCGCTGCACTACGAGTTTGAATCCATGCCGCATTTCTTACATAGTTGCTGGTTCGCCCACTGTAAAATCCTAATGATCCGAAGAAACGCGTGTTAAATAAGCCTTCTACTTTACTTTTATTGCTGTTTGTCCCCCATTTTCAGGCTTGAATCTGCACAACGTCCCAACATACGAGTGCGTTTAACGCAGTGCGCATGCGCCATGTCAGGACGTGTTTACATTCAGAATGATGGGTCTTTCCAGCGATATTAAAAGGCAGTGTGCGTATAAAATTTTCTATGCACTAAAACTGAGTACAGTTACTTTAACATAGGTAAACTGG
>NW_015781434.1:0-1159 GCF_001515625.1 Sinocyclocheilus rhinocerous | reverse complement strand
AATTTTACTGTTAACTTGTTGTAGATGCTAATGATTTAGACAGGGGTTTTCAAACCTGTCCAGGAGCACGCCAGCGCTGCACATTTTGTATGTCTCCTTCATCAAACACACCTGATTGAACTCATCAGCTCATTACTAGATACTGCAAAACCTGAAGTGGATGTGTCAGATGAGGGGTACATACAAAATGTGCAGTGCTTGATGTCCTCTGGGATAGGTTTGAAAACCCCTGGATTAAGCCACTCTCTTTTTATATACAACAAGAAAGTAAAGGTTATCCTTTATTGTTAATCTTTCTTTGGGAAACTTCATTAATGAACAAGAAAGCATATTTTCTTTCATGCCTAATATGAACAGACATCAATACACTTACAAGTGTGTATGTTCCCCTGGACAAGTGCAGATAGAAGAGATTTCACTTGGCCACCACATCTTTTTCTATCTTTGTTGTTCAATACGTGGAATCTGGGTTCATACATTTGTACAAGTTTCTTCAAAGCTTCATTCTCATCAATGACAGTACTCATGGCTCCTTCTTCAAGTTCATCTTCTCTGGTGAAGATAATCCAGGTATTGTCTTTGTGTTTTTCTCCCAACAACTCCTCAATTTGTTCCACAATTCTTTGATCTTCTTGATTGAATCTGTCTGCCCGGAGAACCAGGAGAAATGCACACAAGCCCGATTCACATTTCTGCAGGACTTCTTCATATATCCCATGCTCTGCATTAGAAAATCCTGGTGTGTCATAAACTCTGACAGGCAATCCACAAACATCACCAACTTCAACGGTAACAGCTTGTGTGAGTGATGTGAAAGCTTCCCGTCCCAGTATTGTGTTTCCTGTTGAACTTTTCCCAACTCCCGATCTTCCCAGCAAGACCAAATTTAAACGGATATTTTCCATCATCTCCATTTTTTTTATTTCGTAGCCTAAAAAGTAGTGATATTAGCATGGTTTAAGAGAGATAATAATAAACATAGAGCAATTTACTGCAATAACTGAAGTTGCCTATGAAATTCTTTTCTATAATAAAATAAAAGTAATGTCAAATAAAGTTAATGTATTTGAATGTCAAATCCTTTAAATAAAGGTATTTTTATTCTGTATAACGACATTCCGTTAGCATCTTACATCTGAATTCCAATGTTTAATGACAC
>NW_015781433.1:0-1159 GCF_001515625.1 Sinocyclocheilus rhinocerous | reverse complement strand
CCCAAAGTTACACAAGTTTAGCCTCAGAAGACTATTAGCTTTCCCCTCACGCCATGTGGCTGAACTCTCAAACAGCTTTTGTCATGGATCTTGAGGTGACCTACAAACTGCATCAAGTTTTTGTATAATTTAGGTTGGTGGTAGTAAAACTCTCAGAATGCCACAGCACAGTTTAGAGCAGTGGAAACTAAAGAAGTGTCTGAAACAGAGAGGGATAGAGTACTCGAGGAAGAGGGAGAAAACTGAAGTATCTCCACATTAGGAATGTTCCATTTGCATGCAGTGATGTGCCTGGCACTGCTGATGAATATTTAGTGAGCTCCCACGGGCGGCCGCAGATTAATGCAGAATGAATTCAAATCCATGCGCAGGCTGATTTCCCAAAAGAATGGCCCTTTATCTGGGTCTGGTTGAATCATGCTGCTTTCCTTTTGCAGAATGGAGGGAGAAGTAATTGACAGTCCTTTAGAAAGTGCCAACATTGGTGCTTTTTGGAAGGGGTTGATTTTGAAATTACATTAAAGGCTTTAAAGGCTGGGCTGGAAAATGCAGGCCTTTAGTAATTGTTCTAATGAGATCAGCATACCTATGGTTCCTGTTAGGGAAGCCCGTTTGTAGGAATGACATGGGAAACTACGAGAACGCCCCAACAACTCCCTCCCTTCCTCTCTCCCTCTCCATCACACCCTACACCAAACAAAACTGAGAGGGTGAGAAACAAAGCCACAGTATCAAGAATCCTGTTGCAATTTTGCATCCAGTTTTCATTGTAGTTTCTCTTTTTTTATTGGCTGTAATTTTTAAAACATGCGCTAAAGAGTCAAGTAGCACACTATTGCGCTACAGGATGATACTAGTAACTGAGTGAGGAGAGACTGATTTTACAAGCTGTAATTCATAAGACTGGTCTTGAGGGTTACAAAATGATTTACCTCAACCTCCAATATTTTTATCATATAATAATATGATGAATGTGTTCAAAACAGTTTTGCAAAGAAGGTAACATCCATGCAACAACATTTAATTTTCAAGGATTTCATTACAAATATGTGCTATCAGGTATTCGCTATAGCCACTGAAGTACCAACACGAAGTCTGATTCAAATTGCAGTGGCCAAGAACTGTCCAAAAGAACAGGAGGCGGCTGCCTTACTGACAT
>NW_015781432.1:0-1158 GCF_001515625.1 Sinocyclocheilus rhinocerous | reverse complement strand
GAATAGAAGCAATTAAAGTGTGAGAGTATACATACAATATCCATAAGTATGTAATTTCAATACTATGGCCTTTGTGTAGATATTTAAAGATAGCCATCTAGTTACAGTGTGTTAATTTCAACATCTACTAAGTTTTAAATTTTGAAGTTGATTCTGTTCACATTAGTTAACTATGAATTAATTTTAATGATCAATAAATAATTTATATTTAATATTGATATTTTTATTCATTTACAAAGAATGCTTCAGTAATGTTTGTTTTTTTTATTTTATTTTATACAGTATCCATTTTAAAATCTATCGGTTGATTAATCGCTATCGGCCAGTGTGGTCCAACCTAACTATCAGTAAAATCCACTATCGGCCGACCTCTAGTTTTGAGGCGGCAAGATACGACCAAAGAAAATACTTTACAAAAGGATTTAAAAATTGAAGGGGTCTGACGCTTCAGACTGAAGTAACCTCTAACCTGTGACCTTAACAAGTGACATTTATCTGATTGTGTGTGTGTGTGTTTGGTTATAAGCAGTCAAATAATCCACGCATCTAATATATTTACTGTCCAAGTGCACCACAGACAGATAGAGAGGGCAGAACCTCTATCTGTGTGGTATATGAAAACAGGAGATTTCATTTAATGCATCTGATGACAGTCAATCTACCAATCTTTAGGAAAGGGTTCTGGACAGTTCAATAGCACTCATGAATCTGATACGTTTTCCAAGCAAAACAGCGGATCTCTCACCCTTACAAAACACAGCTGCCATCACAATTCCTACTGTGAAATATAGACAATATGGAAAGACCCAGAGGAAACTTTTAAGCTGCTCTTTCACAGCTCAGGGAATTTATTTAAAATATTTTATTTTTAATTATATAATATATCCATTTTTTTAAACACACTAAGTTTGGGGTCGTAAGAATTTAAAAAAATGTTTTTCAAAGAAGTTTGAAAACTCCAGTCTTTAGTGTCACACAATCCTTCAGAAATTCTGATATACTGGTTTGCTGCTCAAGAAACATTCACATTTGATCAACTTAATGCATCCTTGCATAAAAGTATATATATATATAATGCAAAAGCCTCTTAAGTGCCATCTGAAATTTTCATCAAAAATGAGCATTTTTATCAGGCTGCTATGTTTAGGTTCAGTTATT
>NW_015781431.1:0-1159 GCF_001515625.1 Sinocyclocheilus rhinocerous | reverse complement strand
TTCTGTAGACATGCTCTCTGATGAGCCTAATCCAGGCGCTCGTCCGCTAAAGCGTGACTCAGAGCAGAAGATCCTCAGTGCAACGCTCAGACTCAACAACAACTTTCTCTCTGACTTGACGGGACTGATGGACACGCTCTCCGCTCTTTACGCTGAGCCCACGCGTCTGGCCTGGCTCGACATCTCCTTCAACGAGTTTCAACACATCCACCCAGTACGCACTTTACCACCTCAGTCTGACAGCTGAGCACAACGATGTGTGTAATTACTGAAATAAGAGATGACCTGCTTTGGGGGAAAAAAGTAATTCTCTCTCTTTCTTTCAGGTTCTCACTCAACTTAAAGAGCTACGCTTGTTGTATCTGCATGGAAACCGTATTTGTAAGTTGTCAGAAGTGGATAAACTTGCTGTGTTGCCGTTTCTCCACACCATCACTCTGCACGGCAATCCCATAGTGACCGAGCGTGACTACAGGTACGGTCGAAGGTCAAAGGTCAGTTAGATGCACACGTCAGGGAGCAGAAGGGTTTCCAAAAATGACAATTCAGTCATCATTCTTCACCCTTATGTCATTCCAAACGTGCATGACTTACTTTCTTCTGTGCAAAAAAATAAAAAAATGGCACGTGGCATGACCGATGGTGAGTAAACGATAACAGAATTGTCATTTTTGCCTCGGTACACCATTAAAACGCTTTATGTCAAATACAAAGCTCGTCCTGCTGTATGTGAACTCGTGTTTCTGACACAACAGGTGCTGAAACTGCGGTTAGGATCTGGTTACAAACCTCTGCTGTCCTGTGCATAGCAACAGTAATCACATTTAGTTCTGATACGCACATGGCATATGCATGTGTAAAACCATTCTCAGCCCAGGCCCTACAATCTCACAAGAACATGTTCGGCTCTGGTTTCACTTCAAAATCAAAGAGAAAGAATTGAGACAATATATTTTGCCCAAAGAAGCTTATTTTAAGTACAACTAAGATTTTTTTTTGCATTGCATGTTTCAGAGTCGAGCACCATTTTCCCCCTAAATTCTCATTACCGGAGTTTAAAAACAAAATATATTTTAAATAATAAAATATTTATGCATTATGGTTTTAGTTGTTGTACTGCTATTAATTAATAAAAACTTTAATAAAAAAAAAGAAAATG
>NW_015781430.1:0-1146 GCF_001515625.1 Sinocyclocheilus rhinocerous | reverse complement strand
TCTATCTATCTATCTATCTATCTATCTATCTATCATCTACCCTAATGAGCTGAATCATATTAAAATGAATAGGAGAGTAAAAACTCTCAGAAAGGGACTGCTCGTATAGTGAGGTTTCAGTAAGATTCAATCTCAAAGCTCATTTCAAGTCATTGTTTTGCTATGCAAACCCACTACTGAGAAAGCTGCATGCCTGAACCTCTGTTGCCCAATTCCTGGAACATGCTTTCAATTTTCTTAAATCAAATATGTCATTAAAAGTGACATATCAGTGTCCATATTGATACTATTAAAGGGCAAAGACAAGAGTAACTTTAATATATACTGAGGTCTGATAGATCTGATCTAAGGATAGATCAGGTCACTTTCTCTTTTCTGCTATACATTACCAAGATAGATACACTATGTTCGATGACAGATCAAATAGACCATGCAATACCTTACAATGCAGCATCCCAACATCTGCACAGTTGCGTTCTCAGAAATGTTTGTTCAAAGTTGAGGCTAAATTCCACAGCAGAGCTGGTTTTTATAGAAAGCTTGTTCATTTGTCTCAGGGCAAGTAGCAGTGTGTATGTAAGGGACCATAGGGGTTAAAAGTTTATATGGCTCATTTTTGTGGTATTTTGGTGTTGATGGCACAGATAGCCACAGTAGCAACAAAGATAAAGGGACAGATCACCCCAAAAATTTAAATCTGCCATCATTTACTCACCCTTGAGTTGTTCAAAAACTGATTCACTTTTCTCTTTTTTTTTTTTTAGAAATCCTTGATGCTTTTTCAAAAGGCAAAGTCAATGTTGCAGTGTTGTGCTGATCATATGTTTTACATATCATAAGTTTGTTTTAAAACAAATGTTTTAAAGTTTTGAGAGCCTGACCAGACAAGCTGGCCAACCCAGTTTCACAGAAAAATCTAACTATTTTATGAGGTTGCGATTTTGTATGAATTTGTACAAACTGTATGAAAACATATGATTTTTTAGAAAAAATTTAAGCATGAAAGTCTATCCCTAAACATAACCATCACTGCGGTGATCATACAAATTAGCAACTAATTCGCCAAAACTGAACTGAATTGCCTTGAGATTGTTGGACTGACTGTATAGTTATGATTCTGCACATGAAATGAATGAATGAATGAAT
>NW_015781429.1:0-1155 GCF_001515625.1 Sinocyclocheilus rhinocerous | reverse complement strand
TATTTCAATTAAATTATATTGTTTAGAACTTTGGATTTTTTTCACATTTTATTTTTGGATGATTCTTTTAAATTTCTCAGACCAGAGCAGAAGATTTAGGGGGTAAACAAAAATACAACAACAACAACAGACATCTACATTTCATTTAAATCTAAATCTACAAAATCAAAGATTGGAAAAAATGTGTATATTTTTTAGAACAACATGCACTGATGACTTGTGCACAATAAAAACAGAAATGTGCATTAAGATATTAAATGCATACTTTAAGACTTTGTATGTAAATTATCAGTTTTTTGCTTGGCTAAGCTCTGTATACCTGCATAGTTCTCACTGTTATTCATCAGGGCTGAGTTGCTGAACACTGAATAGATGAAAGTCATATGTTGATGTGCTTGTGGTTGCGGACAAGACTTTTTTCTTTAATGCTTCAATGGTGAGGAACAGGTAAAGCAAGTGAAGAATGTGTGTTCCTGTGGGAGAGAGCTGGGCATCCTGTGGTGGTCAGACTGCTGCAGCTGCTGTTTGGAGCAGGTCAGCAGTATATAAACCCACAGCTCTGTTTGATGGCAGGAGCAGGGCTGTGGGGTCAGCATCGAGTGCTGCTGGCTCAGAGAAACACATCACGACATTTTGTAGGGTAAATGAGAGGGGTTAAAAGTTAAGCACTTCAGTTGTAAATGGGGAGTTTGGGGGAAACCGTTCGTAAAAATAAGTTAGATTTAGTTTTTATATCTAACTTACACTTTCTCCATTGTTCATTTTACTGTAGTTTTTGATGTTTTACTATATATCAGTAACCATATCAGAATTACTCAATATTAGTTATTTATTTGTAGTTATGTGCTCTAGTACTCTAATTTTCAAAGGTTTGGGGTTGGTGAGGTCTCATGCTCATGGCTGCATTTATTTGATCACAAACACAGTGATATGTTATTACAATTGAAAATAAATGTTTTCTTTTTGAATGCATTTTAAAATATAATTTATTTCTGTGATGGCAACGCTAAATTTTCAGCATCATTACTCCAGTCTTCAGTGTCAGTGATCAGTGATCTTCAGTGATCCTTCAGAAATCATTCTAATAGCTGATTTGGTACTCAAGAAGCATTAATAATTTTTAATGTTGAAAACAGTTGTTGCTTAATATTTTTT
>NW_015781428.1:0-1158 GCF_001515625.1 Sinocyclocheilus rhinocerous | reverse complement strand
TGGAGTAATATTTGACCAGCAGTATCTGTACTTTCACTCAAGTATGGAGTTGAGTACTTTGTCCACCTCTGGTTAAAGGTACAAACACATTTTTGCAGTACTGTGGCTTTTTTATTGTGTTTGTTTGTTTTGTAAATTACGATTTTAAACTGTACAGGTTGTTCTGTAATTATGTTTAGATTTTTGCTGTATTTTTCTAGTTATTTACCAATAACAGCTAATGAATCTGAAGTCTCACACATTCACGAGAAACATCTTACTTCCATGTTGGAAAACAATGTGGATAATGGAGAGATAAAAGCACACTGTATAAGGCAGAGGACAAGAAGTCACAGACTGGGAATCAACATCCCATCATAATGTTAACAACACACAAATAAATATAGGATTTTGCCTTGAATTGAGAATAATACATCATGAAAACAAGAAGAAAATCATTTGATGAATGTGGTCCTGATTTTGTGAAGATGTGTAAAAACATCCACGTCTATGCAGGAACCTTCCAGCTAAAACAGCTGAGTTCAATGGAGATATCACCAGTCTCTAAATTAACATATTCCCTCAGCAATTAGTCACCTGTGCAAACTCTGGATCTGAGTGGGTAAGCAAGGGCAAATCATCAGCCTCCTATGTCTCCTGTATACTAGATTAAACTAGTGGCCTGTGACACCAATGAGACTTATGAGGTCATGCGGTGCTTTGGTACACATGCAAGGGATGCTGCCTGGTTGTTGTGTGTTTGCGGTGGGGGGGGAGGTGGAGGTCGGTATGAGAGTATTTTTATTTTTTTACTGTTTGAACATAATGTGGCCAGAGGAGAAATTGTGGTACAATAATTGCTTTAGCCCTGCAGATAAGGAGAAAACTATTTGCCCCATAATGATAGGAAACGCCTGAGGCCTCTCTATCTCCTCCTTTCCAGTCTCTCAGTAAGGATCTGCAGTTCTGGAAATATTTTTATGCATTACAGCATAAATGGAGGGGACGAGGTGAAAAGATTCAATGTGTTTTTTATTTCTGTATGATTACACTACACTTAATCTTCATAAGTCATAATTTATCATTATAATGTATCTGTTATTCTCATTGAGTCACTAACAATACATTGTACAAAATAGAATTTATAAACTCAGATTCCCTTTGCATGTAATTTTCCAT